>NC_034412.1:51446403-51620470 GCF_002078875.1 Numida meleagris
CCGATATTTTATTTAGTAAATTAGTTTGTTTCTCCTCAGATTGTTGCCGCTGTTCTTTGCTCTCAGGGCCATCTCCCTACCCTTTTCCCCTTTCCCCTTTTCCCGGGACGTGGGCCCTTGGGTCCCCCGTCCCCTTTGTCACGGAATCGGGCCTAACGCCCGTAAACCGTCGACATGTGTTAACATCCTGCTCACCTGGCTCATGCTGCCTATTTAAAGGGAAGACAAGTTAAGCTTTTAGAAACACAAGATGAAAGGAAGAGCTTATCAAGAGAGAATTAAACACCTAACACTTCAGGTGCTATTGAAGAAATAGTATTTCTCTCTCAAGAACATTTCAGAGGTACAGCAGAAAGGTAAGAGCAAGCAGATAACTGAAGCAGAACTACCAAAGATTTGGCAATATATCAAGTTGATGTTACGTGACTGCTTTAAGTCGCTTTTAAACAGCACTTGAGCTGTTTACTGCCAACTCCATGAGCAGCCTGTTTAGGTTCTTAATCAGAGCAGGCCACCCACATTTGACGCAGTGAAAGTGCACATGCACAAGAAACCCCTAAAAGGGGTGTAAGCATTTTGAACCATTTGATCTTTACCAAGTGAAAACTTTCCTTTTATTCCATTTTTTAAAGGAGAAAAATCAAATAAAATACACAGTGTTATGTGATTTTTAAACCATGGGAAACACACAGGTAACACTATCTGGACCAATAAGCATGGAAGTAAAAAAATCAAAATTCCTTCTTCTAAAACACATCAGTATTCCAGCATTTTAGTTCTAGATTCATGGAGAAGCATCAATACTATAATGCCTACATACCACACATGTACCTAACTGGTTTCAGACTGGCAAGGGAGCCCAGAGATACCTTGAGGAAAAGCGTAAGGCCAAGGAACACAAGCTGACCATTATATTCAGTGCTGGACACCATAGGCATACAACTGCCATATTTATGTGACATGAAAATGCATGTTTTGCTTTTATTTCCCTTTTGGCAGGGGCAGAATGAAGACCAACATTATCTACATTTCACTTATTTTTTTTCTTCCAAACCTACAATTTATTCATGGAAAAATACTTGCAGGCAATCTATTAGGTTTCAGAACAGAGAGAGCTGAGAAGCAGCCTAGAGCAGCAAGAAAAGCAACAAACAAACCTACAGGCGCCAGCAGAGAATACTCAGCAGGTTTAAGTTACTTTTAGAAACCATAGCTTGGACTTAAGCAATTTGATTTATGCTTTCAACTTGTTGCTGATATGGGGTTCTGATTCCCCATGGCTCAAAGTAAAGCAAAGGCATTCAGGTGAGAACAAGCTCCTGACATAAAATGAGCACACTGTTTTTATACACCATCCAAAGGAACTGAACTCTACTAGAGATAAAAAGTGTGCAAAGTTAGCAGCACTACTGTTATTTGCAGCACTGATGTTCCCACACTCCTTACTTCAGAGAAAAACTCAAGTGAGGCACAAGGGAACTGAAGGGCAGTGGGATCAAAGCCCTTCCATCAGATGCAGGGATGCCTCTAGGACAAGGGTAATGAAGTGAATCACAAGAGAATTGGGCTCTGCTGTGGCCACTCTTCTATTTATGGAACATACATAAAGGAAATTAGTCTTGTTCTCTGTACGAGGCACAAAACTAACTGCTAAGGACTACCTCCAGATTAATTACCAGCCAAGATATTCCCTTACCTGAAGCAACAGTTTAGATTGCTACCGTCAGGAAATAGGAAACTTGCTTAAGGATTAAAAATCACATTGCAAGCGAGATCATATTGAACATTAGACTTGAGGATGAATGACACAAACAGTACTTTTCACACAGTCAATTAAATCACAGACAAAGTGAGGACCACTAAGCAACTTCACAGAGAATGCTTTTCTTGCACAAAAGCAACTCAGTTTCACGTCTTAAGTTTTCTGCTCTCATTCCAGTGGAGGAGAACGCTAATTCAGCAGTGATTTGCCTATCATGGTGCTTGGATATGTAATAACTTTAGAGCTCTGCATATTTAGGGTCCTGCTTCAGTTGATATCTACAACTGTTCCATGCAGTTAACGATCCTGACAAAGCACACTGTATCACCACAGCAAACCCAAGAAAGATGCAGCTTGAACTGTTCCAAAAGGAGGAGATGGAGAGGTCAAATGGAGGTGGAGAGTCAAGTTTCTTCTTGTTTCCCACTTAATTGATGATCAAGAGTGAGAGCTAACAAGAAAGTTGAAAAACACCAAGGATAACATTTGCTTCAGAAATGCTCAAACATTTCCCCCTGTAAACCATACTCTCTATTCCAAACAAAATTAGGCATTAGAAAAATGCTACATAATAAGCACTGATTAAAATCCATCCACCATGTGACAGTGATGAAAGACTGCCATGCCTCTTTTACACAGTGACTCTGAGCACCTGGATGGCATTATTTGCTCACCTGTTATGTTTTTTCATTTTTGTTTTATAACCTGATGGACAGTTCCATGCATGCTAACAGCCACAAGACTTCTGAGTGCACAGAGCAACAACAAATACCCAATGCCCTCCAAAACTCTCCAACCTCAAGAGCTAATAGGCAATCAGTGAACTCAATGTGCATGCAGGGAAGTAAAGCAGCATCACAGTGACTACATCCCTAAAGTATTTTCAAAGTTTATTTTGCATAAGTGGTCGATATCATTCTTCAAAGCCACTACCATGCAAAAGGTCTTAAGAGGCCAAGAAAAATACTACTTGCCACTATTTCTTTTTGAGGTCCACTTGATTTGCTTGTCTACCTCCATAACCTCACACTGCAGGTTTCCTAAAACTAATTGTAAAACCACGTGTGAATCATAGATATAAGCTAGATGTAATAGCACGTTAAGCAGCAGTGCAATTTGGTTTTCCATGCAAATAGTACTTCTGCTATTATTTCACAATATTGAGCCTACGCTCTTTTACCAAAAAACAAAGCAGCTCAAATCAAATCTGATGGGAAAAGAAGATGATAGTCTACAATTTAGTGCCCAGTTGGACAATAAAGCTTTCATAGGAAGAATGGCAAGCCATGAACTCAAACTATCTGTCTGGATAGCACAGAGATGACAGAGAAAAGATTGCCTCCATACATCCTTTAGGTCATCACCAGGGCAGTTATTGTCTGGCTATACTGTCATGTCAGCTCTGGATAAACAGATCACATCAGTGTTCAGTGCTGCTCAACCCATCTGTTTCAAAAACAGCCACCCAGGCCCATCAGAATTCTCTGTAGTTTTCTGGGTTCCATTTTTATATGTTGTGCACTTCAAAAGTCATTTGGATGTTCACCAGGGGATGTTCAGGTCAACCATACATTACATGAGCTGAGAAAAAAATGCTTTTTAGATGCATGTTTAACACAGCACGCACTTGGAAGCCTCTAGAGAGTTAAACCTGCTCCAGACCTTGCCAGCTGCTCTGTGTTTCTGAAATAACCAGGGAAAGGAGCTCATAACAACCCATATCCCAGCTTCCAGAATGTCAAACATTCACGCCTAAGCAACAGATGCTCCATGCAGCATTGGAGCTTCCTGTACGAGCAAACTTCCGTTCATTACCAGTCATCATCCCCAGTGACACCCTGCAGTCCTGAGGTCAAAAACAAAGGAAAATATGCACTCAGAATCCCTGATAAAAAACAGTTTTACTCAATGCAATGGAATTATATGACAAACTGAAAACAAAAGCAAGAACATGAAAAGGTGGAAATGTTTGGATACGGACATAATTATACTCTCACAGTATCACCAAAACAGCATTAGCATTAATAAAGTTGACAGGTGATTTAACTTGCAGAAACTGTTCCATCCCCCCCAAAAATCAATACCAAGCTTAATAAGTTACTACCCAATTGCAGTTCAAGCTGTGATTTGGAAATGCACAACACCCTGAAAAATACAATGCATATTCTGGCCACTGAAACAAGTCCTAACAGTTTCCCTACAAAAACAGGTAAAAAATGTCTTTCATCTTAAGACTCATGCCCAGGAAATTTTTTAGGGACTAGTGTTATTTACCAGTATTGTATACAGTTAAGTAAATAGTTTGCATTTCTGCAGGCCTTCTTGTGCAATGAGATATACACTTCTTCACACGAAGGGATGTTCAATTAGTATCCTCCCAAACACTCGGAACACTTTCCAGAGCAGGTTCTGTTTGCAAAAGATTGTTTGCATTGAAGATACGGTCACAGGGGAGAAGAATTATACAGGAATTTTTAAATAACTCCTAGAACCGTATGAAAATTATGATACAGCAAACATAACCATGTATGCAAATAAACCTTATCTCTGAAGCTTGAATTAAAATCACGACAGGTAAAGAGAACTCAGCTACTAATTAATAGTCAAGAAGTGATGCTTTAATTTTGTACTAAAACATGCTTAAGTCTTTTAACCTAGAGGCAGCTGACTAACCTGAAATCATGTAGTCTTAGATTTCCTTCCCTGCTCCTCTTCCACAACTCTGTTCTTACCAGGCACCAGTACCTGAAGTACACACACATTATTTCACTTCCCATCCTTCAGAACACGTCACTTCCAAGCAAGCAGTTTCGGAACACCAGCCACAAAACATGTCCCAGAACTGGCACAGCAGCAGACTTCCTTACACAAGATGAAGCGACCGAGAGTTTTGCATCAGTACAGCCAAAGAGGACTGTCAGCTTCCAAGTTCCCACAAGATGTTTGAGATAGCAGTGTCAAAGGGGTAGGTGAAGCACTGCGGGATGGACTAGAGATGACCAACACAAAGCCAGCGGCAATTGCCTCCAATTCTCCAACTCCTCCTCTGAGAAAGCTCAGCAGCATGAGGTCCTGAAAACCACCTACCATTAGATTCACAGAAGCAACTACTGTACTGGGGCTACGATTTCCCATGGTCTTCCTGGCTGTCCAGACAAAGGTCAGCTCCACAGCACCCATGTGACACAGCCATTCCTGGAAGCTGGAACAAGTGAAAACATGTCATTCATTATTCAGCCTCCTGGAAAATAGCTGGCCAATTCACTCATCAGGCTGACATACGGTTCATGCAAGGGGACTTTGTGTCATTTCGCCTCCTTTGTTCTCCTTCTCTCTTAAGAAATATCATTAATTATCACTGTCTGGGTTTCACTTTGTCTGACTTCTGTTTAGGAGGGAGTGCAGTAAATCCTCCTGAAGAACCAGGGAAGAGCCAAGCTGTTATTCAAGCACCAGCCTTCAGAAAGCACTGCATGGGGAAAGATCACGAGAAACTCCATCAGCAGCTTCCTTACAAGAAGTAACGCTTGCAATCCCAGTTTAGGACTTGACTAAGTACATACAATCTGAATTGGATTTCATCCACCTCATTACTGGAATGACAAACGACAGCAGAAGTGGTACAAAGTGTTCTATCCTATAAAAACAGCAGATCTCAATGGCATTGTACAAGTGAGACAGGTCTCCTGTTCTCTGGGAAATCAAACAGAGATTTGACCTGCCTGTAGTCTCACAGCACTGAAAACAAACAGAAGAGTTAATGTCAACAGAAGACAGATGTGCTGTCCTTTCCCATCAGCTATCCATATCCTGTGCCCCGAAACCACTGAAAGCCAGCCTGGTGAACCTCTTGCTCAGCAAGGGTGTGAAAATGTTTGTCCTTCCCTGAACAGCTGCTGCTTCAGGGAGTTTTAAAGAAACATTTGGAATAGAAATAACTTGGAATACAGAGACTAAAAAAACTGATTAAAAACTGAAACCCTCAGGTACTATTTATAATTACCTTCCTACCCCCCACTGATTTTTCGCTTAGCGATGACCATGCCACCCTATGCACACTATTCAGCCCTCTCACAGTAAGCATTCAGAAAAGAAATGCTACCAAGTCAACTTCTTGGAGTTTATCTAGCTGAAAGTTCCCCCCCTCAGCCTAGCTGTGGCACAGCTCAGAGGCTGGATCCCACCAAGACAGCACTAACTGTCTCAAGTTTGTGTCCCCTCACACTGATTCAGTCAAGATAGCACTACCACCTGTACTGCACTGCAGCCTCTATTGGGCAGACCTTCCTACCAATCCTTTGCTACAGGACATGGCTTTTGTGATGGTTTTCCTTCCTTGGTTAAGCTCCTGGCTGTAATATTCTGTTAAGACAGACTAGTTCATTCTATCAGTGTGGAAGTAATAATCCAAAGACCCCACAGAGATCCACTGGGGAGCACAATTAGTGAGCCAGTAACTGTACGCAGAGCCATTGCTTGAGCTTGGCATTCAATTCACTGAACGTTATGCAAGAAGCTTAAAATACTTCCAAGTGGTTAACTGAAAGCATTCAAAACCAACCAGCTGCTACTTGTAATCAAATTCCTAGTGTTAGAAGCTTAAGGCTAGCAATCACTTACCACAAAACATGGTTTTCCAACAGGAAGACCTCTGAAGAACAGATGCCAGAATGGACAGCTTAGCTGTGCTGAAACCATTCAAAATGAAAGGCTATTAAGACCCTCAGAATTTTTTTTTTAAAAGAACTTCAAGCTTAAACAATGGATCTTCTCCTTATGAAGGAAGTCAAACACCACAATTGTTCCTCTATTTTATTTCTCAGACCTCTTACTCCCTTCTCTTGGTAATTTATCAAGAGTGTGCACCTTGGTTCAGATTTGCAGTCCCAACCCATAAGCACAGCAGTCTAAGGCCAAACAGACAAAACATGAATCATGCTCCCTGGCTAGAAAAATGTGTCTAAAAAAAATCCCAATTTTAAAAAACGTCACAAGAACTGTAACAAATAAAATGTGCTCCTAATCCTTATTTAGGATGAAAGGAATGAGATCGTTGTAACCTTGATAACAATGACAGAGAGGAAAGTCAACGTCTAACAGGACAACTCACTTCAACCAACTACAGGAACTTCACTACGCATCACAAACCTCCAATGTCACTGAAGCAAAAGACTAACGAAGCGCACCTATCATCAGATTTAGTAGGAGAGTAAGCTACCATAAGGTCTCTGCTCACCAGGCAATTTTGTTATTCTAAATTTCGTTTCAGTCATTTCTTCCAGCTGCTTTAACAGCCCATTTGTAGCAAGATAAAACAGACACTGACCAGATCAGCAGAAATCACTGAGAAATATCAACTCAGCTGGCACCTCACCTGAAGGTCATCCAAGGTAGTGTAGGACCAACATTTCCACAGGAACCATGGTGAAGGAGCAGGTCTTCCTCCCAGGCTCTGGGTTTCAAGGACTGAAGACAGGTGCCTTAGGTAACAGAAAGCTGTACCTACATGTTAAGTTCTCTCTTCAGCTGCCTAACAGAAGAGCATCTCTTCAGTGCTTATAAGCATACACTGATAGGCTATTCAAAAGGAATAGCTAGAGTTTTCTGAATGGAAGTTCAGGGACAGAACAGGAGACCCTAGATGGTTTTCTGACTCCTACCTTCACTTATTCCAGGTTTGACAGGACTCTTACTGCTGCTGGGGGAAAAAAATATATACCCTTAGACCTAACACATCAGACCATACCAAAGCCCACATTTAAGGAAGGTCCAGTATTACCAGTTCTGGAGAAAAGCATTCCACTTCATTGATGTGGGCATGTAAACATGAAATGCAGCTCCTGCAGACAGTCATGTTTCCACTCCGCAAAAAGCAACAAGGATTCTTGACAGCCACAGTTCTCCTGCAGGCTTTAAGGATACACAGGACAGCAGCAAAGCTGTGCTCCAATTTCAATCTTACTTTGTACAACTCTGAATATTTCATGCTGACTTGCTCAACACTAAGCTACATCAGACTCCTTGAAACAGGGCAATGCTCTCCACAACATGCAGCATGAACAACTTCTGCACAAGTCTGGGCCTTCATCCTTTCCATGTTCTCTCCTGCCACCTGCAACTCAAACTATTAGGGGAGCTCCTAACAGAATAAGGTAGCTGCAACAAACCAAACACCAGTAAGTACACCCAGCTGCTTGCTCCAAATCTCTTCTCCCTCATCTTACCCACACCAAACCCTGTTCATGTCATCACTCTTATCAGAAAGTCAACTTGCTTGCAACCATGCTTTCAGTTTATACTTCACAGTCACCACTTAAGTTATTCATGATCAGAGATTTAACTTTGCTGAACAGTTTAAGTCCTCCTTCTTTCAAAAGAAAATTTCATATTCTGATTTTCTCTACAGAATCTTTCTAAACCATTCCATGGAATTTTCCTTGGAAATCATGTATACACAACCAAGTCACCATATCGGACTGCTTATGGCAAGGCTCATGACACTTCTGCTATTTTCATTAAACAAGTTGGTCAGTTTCCCAAGAAGGCCTCCTACTGACATCTCAAAACCCAGCAATTTAGGAGAGCTTCTGACATCACACGCTATTTTGCAGCTGGATACTTAACATGTCCCCAGATATTGAACTTTAATGTAGTAACTTAACCATAAAGGCAACACACTTAGAATAACATTTTGAAGTTATAAAATGAACTCAGAGAAGCAGAAAATTTTGTGCCAATGTGGCCAGAGCACCCTTAATTGAACCTTGCCATAGCCTGTTACTGTAACGCATTATATTCATTACAAATTCTCTGCCAAAGCAGAACTCACAGCAGGAGGCATTCCTACAGGAAAAGAGAGCCCCAAGCAACTTTCTGTGAAGGCAAATGTGGGCTTCAGTTGCACTAAGGTAGAGCTCCAACCTTCAGACACTCAATCTCACAAATGGTTTGGTCTATGACAAAAACTATGGTAATTTGTTTTCACTTGTTTATTATATTAAACAAACCAGTTAAAAGCACACTCAAAGCCAAAGCATCTCTAACACCAAAACGCATTGCAAATTAAGCACAAGACCTAGAAAAGCTTATTTTGCCACTTGGCATTAAAGCCCAGTGACAGATCAAGTAAAGCAACCTGCAGACCAGCATTACATAAAATTTGAATTGCATTAGGGGAATTTTCAGATAAAGGCATCAGCCCTGCAGAGATCTTTGCATATTTGGTTGCATTCTTACCACAGGTGCAAATAAAATCACTCACAAGAGCAGTTTACTCTCAGGCCTCCTTCATTACTGCATCACACTCAGCTTGTTCACTGCCAACCAAACTGCCAGAATTTATTACAACTTCCCTAGCACCAGCTTTCTTTCCAGAAAGCATGGTTTGTTAACTCCCCACTCCCTTCCCCACGTTCCTGAGCTGCAAGTCAAGCCATGTGCATTTTGCCATGTCTGTTCACACTAGAATGCCTGAAGGATTGGATTTACACTGTTGCAAAGGATGAAGAAAGAGGGGGACTCATGGAAACTGATGGATTTCTAATACCTGTCACTATCAGAACTAGATTTTTAGTATTATTACATCCTAACACAAAAGATGTCAGATTTTCATGACCAGATAATGTGTTTTATATACTTCTCCCCCATTACATATATCATTTGGTTCCTCAGTTATAGGGCACGTGGCTTTACGGGTGAAAGGATACAATAGTCTCTAACAAGTAACACAAAGTATGTCTGAAATAGTTCAGCCTTCCCTCCTGTAAAGTACACTAATTTTACACATCTGTTATATAAAGGAAAAAGGTGTGATATTAAAGGGTGTCAGCTTTCTCCTGGGGCAACCTACAGGTTTTAGCTGAGGCTGCAATTTGAAAGCTATGCCTCTATAACTCTTACATTAAACCTAGGGTCACACCTGCCTGTAGATCTATTTCAGCAGTTTTGCCAACATAGAAAGATACTGAAAGCATGCAAGTTAAGAACTGAAGGCTAAATAAATGCATCATAAGTCAGGCTGTAGGAGATCACAACCATGTTCAATAGGCTTCTCTTTCATGTGGGTGCATAAAAAAAGTCCTTTTTCATTATTCTCCTTAGACAGGCAATATTATTAAAGCTAGAATTCCTTCACATATTTTATGGGGTAGAACAGGAAATTTATTATTTAGAGTTTATGCAAAGAAAAAAACTGCAGGCTCTCCACAATGGCTTCAGGCACGTTTTGGGTATTTATAGGGATGGATATTCCACAGGCTCTCTGGGCAACCTGCTGCGGTGCCTGACCATTTTTTGGCCACTGCTTTTTGCCCCTTGTTGGTATAGGACGTGAGAGCAATCTAGCTTCTTTGTTTTCACTCCCAGTGAATCAGTGATAGCATTGATTTTACTCAGAAAGGTTTTCAGAGGAGGAAAGTTTAGCTGTTTACTTTGCTCCTCTATATTACAGAGAAATGCAAAACCTTTTCACAAAACGGAGGACAAATTCTTCTTTAAAAAAAATAGTGAATGTACTCCAGTCAAAGGGATGCATACATGCTGCTAGCACAATAAGGTTACCGTACCACTAAGAACAAGTATAACTAATGAACAAACTACAGAGAGAAGCAAGAACAATCTTGCCATTGGCTGAAAAATCCAATGCTGCTTAGAGTACAAAATATCCCCAGAGTCCTCCCACGTAGTGGGGGGAAGCTGCATTAGGATGTACTCCCACACATTGAATACTTGAACTAGATTGAGTAAGCTACAGAAAACACTGCATAGTACTTACCTATGGTCTGCCAGATAGAAGGCCTGAATAATATAGGACTAGATATAAAACCCCATTAAATTGCATAATTGGAGTGTTTTCCCGCAGATATCATGACCATCTAAGATCAGCAGCTACCAAGGTAAGAAAGATGAAGCATGACAATTTTAGCAGCTTCTGACAAACTGACTTCTTCTCTCCTCTTTTGATCTGAGTAGTTATTTTTACCCAAAGATAATTAATCAACCCTAATTGAGTGGGGTTTTTTTGCCCACTTTCAGATCTGAGACAACATTGCTCCCTAGGTCATGCTACCCAAGATTTTTCACTATTCATTTCATTTGGCACCTGCAATAAAAAAATCCCACGGTACTTACTTACACAAAACTTAAATATCAACAGGATATTTGCTTAAATACAGAGCAAATACATCATACAGGATTTATTTGCTTTAAAAACTTGTCTGTCTGAACTGTTACCTTATTCCTGACATGGAGAGAAAGAACACTTCCATAAGTCTCAGAGCTGTAACAAGACAGCAGACACTCGGGAAACAAATTGAAAGCCAATCACATAACAAAGACAGAAGGAGGAATTGGTGAAAAGAATTAGTTCTACATGACTAATGCTAGAACAGTATTTTTATTGCTAGCGACGAAAACCAGAACCCAAGTCATTGTGTAATGCTTTACAAGAGTGTGCTTTTACCTCAGAACAGTCAAACAGATTAGGTTGGATGAGTAACTAGACAGAAACTTAGGTCAGGTATGAATAGGAGGCAGGGGCACAGGCTGCACAGGGAGGTGGTGCAGTCACCATCCCTGGAGGTGTTCAAGAACTGCAGAGATGTGGCACTGAGGGACATGGTCAGTGGGCATAGTGGGGGTGGGTGGCATTGAACTAGATGATCCTAGAAATCCTTTCCAACCTTCATGATTTCATGATTCTAACTCTGAACAGAACCATAGCTGGAATCTCCACAATGTCAGGCAAAGGTGAGAATAATCACATACATGAGACAAATGCAGTTTACCCTTAACACCTGTGCCCAGTGTTAAGATGTCATTTCAAAATGCTCGGAAAGTCACTATATTAGAGCCAGGACTCACATTTCAGTGGATTTCGCCCCCCCCCCCCCCCAAAATCCATTCAGTTTATACTTAACAGTCCTTGCAATCACAAAGCGGGCAACAGAAACAATTACCACGTTGTTGATGATCTGACCTCACAAGGCTGTTCTTTCTCCTGCTGTCCACTTCCATTAGCAGAATTGTATTCTACCTTTAGGTGTCTAAGATCATTTTAAATTGCTGATATACTGGTGTAGCAGAACTTTATTTTATAAGGGTCTCATTCATCACACAGGATGAGCCCCTGCTGAGGGACTTAGCCCTGCTCTGCTCCAGCATGATGGCTGATAAGGGTTGCTGCAGTGCACATACCAAATGTGTGTTTTCCCCATTGCTACTGGGAGACGGAAGTGCCACTGTTCCCACTCACCACATCCAGGCCCAGCCCCACCACACTTGCAGCAGCTTGCTGTCCAGACATCACCCCACAGGCGCTTCCCAAGGAACTCCTCCTTTTTTGTGGTCTCTGCTCAGCTGTCCCTAATTTCCATGTTACATCTCCTCAGACTTTAATCTGCCTTTGGCCAAGCAGAGACAATGGTGGGAAAATATAATACAGCAAAAAGCTGCATCCACCACTGAAACGTCCAGTGAAAGTCTGGTCATGTGGCGTTTGGGGGCACTTCAGCTAGCACTGCCATAAGACATGGTTTTCTCACACACAGGAGAAATCCTGTATATATAGCTACCTTTCCCCCCCTTTATGCTTAATGGCAGAGCCGTAAGTATTGCCAGCACATGCTTAGTCCAGTCTTGCTCACAGCAAAAGACAAAGAACTTCTGTCAAGATTAGAAGGCACGTATTGCTCCTGAGCAATGATAAAAAAAATTAAGTCACACAAAAGGGAAAGGTCTTCTTGACACTCGCAATAGACAGATTGATATATCTGTGTGAATTAATATTTCTTTAATTAACATGAAAATTTCTTTAGAGCACATTAAAGAAAATCCCTTTATCATCCAAAAAAAGAGGTGCCTATATAAGTACAAACAGAACTTGTCTGTGCTGCATTTTATTGTAACATCATTATCCCCTTTTTTGGAGGATATGACATCCTCAGTGCTGTTAAATAACCTAAGTAATCTTATATTGTCACCAATTCCTTGTTATTCACTCCACACTCAGTGTACATATTACAGCATTAGATCAAACATCACTTCTGATGAGAGGTGATAGAAATAGAAATGCATCTCAATAGAAAAGGTAAAAATTTCAGTTAAAAAAATGAAGATACAGATTTTATTTTACAACAACAATCATTCTCCGGCTTCATCAAAAACAGAACATTGAGTTATATGCCTTCTTTCACCATCTCACCTCAATATTTTAAGCCAACTGTAGTCAGAACTAGAGAATCCTAAAAAGAAGCAGTGATTTAATTTTACAGTAGTACATGGCCACTGGGAAATTCAGTTCCACCATTTCGAGTACAAAGTTCATTAGGGGAAGAACAAATCTCCAAAAACCCATCTACAAACACATACACGTGGGTGTTCTTGTATTGCGTATTCTGCACACAATGCTAAAAAAGTCCAGAGTCAAAATCTGTGCAAGAACTTCAAAGCAAGCACCACTACATTACCAGAAAAAACAACATCTTCACACTTGCATAAGACTTCAAGTGTTGATTGCAACAGCCAAGCACTTCAAAGCAAGCTGCTTTATAACACCCTGGTAAAGCATGAAGCCTTTAAAAATACATTTTAAAAGCCTGTTTTCATTTGTGGGTGTCTCTAAAACAGCGATAATATTTTTCTCCTTCACGAAGGAAGAAATATAAAAGGTAAGACGCAAGTTGCTCCACACTCAAGGCTCATGCCAGTAATGCATTTGGATATTATGGATGAGGAGTGGCATAAGAACTTTAGGAAGCATTTAATAGCTGCTAATCATCAGCTGGACAAACTGTTTCTGCCACATCTCAAATCAGCTAGTTCTGGTGGGTTTCCATCCTTACCAACAACAGGACTCCTAGCCCTACTGCTTACACCACTGTGACACAAGCTCTGCAATCCTGCAAACTCTTGATTCTGAGCAGAGATGCATTTATCAGTCAAATTCAGGAACTGCTGAAGCAATACTCATGCTCCCTTCTCTCCTCATTCTCCCTAAAAACATGGATGCAAGTGGTACTAAAAGGTGGTATATGGTGCTGCCTGGAGCCCCAGGCAAGCAGAGGACATGCCAGTATGCTGCTGCATGATTGTTTCCAAACAATGACAAGTTGAACAGATGGTGCCGTAGTTCAAAAGCACAGTCTCAAAGCCATCTGCTGTTGCTGGACATGTGTTTCCATTCACACACAAATACATGGCTGCAGCACGCAAATTAGTGCAACACATCACAGACATATCAAACACCTTAAGGGCAGAGAAAGGAACTATTAGGAGTCGAAGCAGGGTGCCCTTCAAAGTCAACAAGGAAGCAATATTACAAGCTTCACCATCAAGTATAGATCCAGTCATAACTCACTGCAATGCTGCCATAGCAAAGCATGAAATCAGACTGATGATCCCCTGTGCAGAACAGGAACCAAGCAACCACATCCCAACCTTGGGCAGGGAAACCTGTACTGCATAATCCCTCAGTCCCAAAGACGTTGTGGCCCAACTCAGATTTCTGGGGCAGTTCAATGAAATAAGAATTGATTCTGTTAAACAAGTGAAAAGAAACCATACAGGAAAGCTCAGTAATAAAACCGTAGCAGCTGCTGGGTGCCATTCATGAAGATGAACTCTGCTATGTTCCCAGAAAGCAGAGAAGTGACTTTCAGCCAAACCATAATGAAATATTAGTAATTCAACATAATACACAAATATAAGCATAAGAATAGCAATGTAGCTTAGCTCTCATTAGCAGAAGTTGAATTTTAAGTGTGGTACAGAAAACTAGTCCCATTAAGCAAGTCCAATAAAAAAAATAAGAAACGGCAAAAACTCAAGTATTCAACAAGTAGAAATATTTAGTCATTTTTTCAGACAATGGTTAAGTCTTTGCCAGTATGTAAAGTAATGAAAAGAAACAAAAGTTAAGGACTTGCCATGATTAAAACCATGAATATTGTACTTAGCAGCAAGATGTGAGCCATGTCAAGAAAGGAATGAATTCATCTCTTATGGCACTGCATTTTTCCATCCCAGCATGTGTCACTCAGGCACACTGCATCAGACAAGATCCCAGCACAACAACACAACAGTGTCCTCATTTATCCTGGCTGGGAAAACCCATGCCTTCTCAGCTCATCACAAGTGAGTCATCTGCTGCAAATCAAAGATCTGATTCTTTGTACCTCCAGGACTCCAGCATTGTCACTACCAGAGAACAGAAGCCTAGCTGTGACTTAAACAGGGATAATTATTTTAAGGTCAGTCAGCATTCTCACGCAATCATGGGCTCCATGGCCATTGCCTCACTACTTCCCAGCCCCAGCAGAGCCACAGCCAAGAAATGGCACCATCTTACATGGTGTGGGATGGCTCCAGCCTTGCTTGGTTTTTGGAAATATCAACAAGCTCCAACCTGGTGGTCAGTCATTAGCAACAAGGAGGCTTGTGAAGGGACAGGGGATACTTTGCCCTTCCAGCAGCATTAGTGGTAATGGATACTACTTTCACCAGAAGGTGAGCACAGCTACCTCCCACAGGCTCTGGAGCACTGATTTTAGGCATATTGGCCTCTGAGCACATACCGCAAAACCAGTCTTCCTTCCAACAAGAAAGTACATGACTTCAAGATTATGATAGGCCACTGCATGTCACAATTCTTTAAACTCCCACAAAAGCAAACAAGTTTCTCTTAATTGTGAAACTGGAGAAACCTCTCCAAAAATTAACAAAAGGCAACAGAAGCAGAGAGACTTGCCTTTTCATGTTCTTTAGGAAGAAAAGAAAAAGCTTAAATTAACCATTTGAGCTTAGTACTGGCACAGGTTTGGTCAAGTGGCATTTGTGCCATTTCCAAAATTCACACATCCTGGGAAACTTGGCAGACTTCCTGGTAAAACAAGCCTTGCTTTCCAGTTGCTTGTCACCCACAAGAGGGGACAGGTCATATTGCACCCTCAGACTGTACCAGAGCTAGCTGCAGGAACAAGCTGAGACTGGGAGAAATCTGGCCACATCAAGTTTACCGAGGAAGCATATATAAGAAAGCTATGATCTGCAGACCATAAAACTGTAGGAGGCACCTTACAAGCACGCCTCATCCCAGGCTTATGCCAAACTCCACTGTGATCAATAAGCCCTTGAAGTGGATCCCAGCCAATTCATACAAGGGGAAAAAAAAATAAATCCCTTCAAAGAGAAGAATAGCCAAACAAGACAAAAAGGGTGGAGGCTGCAGCTGAGTGAGTGCAGTCAGAGGTAACACATGAAAGGCTGCACTCAAGATACACAAGTCTACTGAAGCATCTTAAAGTGCCGCTGCACCTTATACTGTACAAACTAGCATTTTTTTCCTTTGCTTTTATTATCACTCAGCTGAGGGCAGGTGTTCCCTGAACAGATCTCCAATTTTGTAACTGCTCCACTCAGATGAATAATAAATACCAACTCCAGAAGGAAACAATGTGAAGCTTGTAATTCACTTTGGCGGCACAGCACAGTAGTTTTTGCTCATCCTCACTGCAAGTGAACCTCACCTCCTTCAAAGGAAGGGTATACTTTCCTCAAGAAAGATTCCTAACAGCAGAAAACAGGATTACTGTTAGCTTTTGCTTTGCACAGGCCAGAAATCCTAACACTAACCTGACTGCAGACCTGCTTAATTCCAGACAGCTAGCTTCCAAGGATTTGTGTTTTAAGGAATGCAACAACAGCAGTTGTCAGACTGCCAAGAGACTTGATAGTTCCCCTGCCAACTTGTACTAGTTATGCCATGTTCTCCCCCAGTTTGAAAGCATTAGGAGAAGGTGGGCAGTTATCAACTCCTGAGCCCCATCCCATGCACATTTATGCTAAAAGCAGAAATCTGACTACATAAGGCATTACAAAGAACATATGCATATGACGCACCCTCCCTATGACACTCTCCCTGCTGGATTTAAGCACACTTGCTCCAAACTTTGTAAAGTCCTTTAGGGTCAGTGAAGCCCTTGAATAGCATTCCAGCCAATATTGCAGAGAAAAGTCTCTCTCCAAACAGAGCAGAAAGGCTTACATGAAACATTATCAGTTGTTTAGCCAACTTTCTAATTATTAAGCCTTACAGTGGACATCTGAGAAAGTAACAACAGCAGTTAAACCAACTTTTATTAAGTCATTTCAGTCATGTCCTATACTGAATGATTCACGAAGATTTATCTTCATTAGAATAAGATACAATCCCTGAGGGAAAAAATCACTGGGCAAACACCCTTAGGTGTCAACGTTTTTGCCTGCATGCTTTCCCAGCCCACTTAAGAAATGACTTAAATCAACAAAACAATAGAAACTTGTTGTAGCAGGAACATGAACTGTGTGACTGTTACCTTTCTGAACACATTCCTTTTGTCATCTGTTCCCTTTACAAATACCTGGAATTGCCAAAATCATCCAACCCACCTTCCCCTGGCACTGAGCAAGTGTACAAGCCCTTCCCTTCGATGACCCTTTCCCCTCCTGCACACAGTTCTGGCCATAGTTCAGCTGAGATATCAGCATGGAACCAGTTACATTTGAGAGAGAATCCACACTAGTCCTTGGGGACCCCTCAGTACCAGAGCACCTCTAGCACTTATTGCATCTACCCCTATATGTCATCCCCAGTACTTAAGCTGTGCTTACTGCTTTTTGCAATAAAGTCAAAGAAACAATCCCACCTTCAAGTTCTAGCTCTTGCCCGCCTCACATCTTTTGCACAGAGGCAAGCATTTGCCAAGGTGGTACATCCAACCTTAGAACTCATCTCTCCATCACTTCTCACTTTTTCTTAGCCACCACCAGTTTCTCCCTATTGAGTTAAATGCAATGCTGCACAAGTGCTCAGATCAGGATGTCCTTTTTGACCAGGGAACTGCATTGCTGCCAGATGTGGGAAAAGGAGATGTAAGCATCTACCTGTCTAATCTGAAGGCAACCACAGTGGTCTTTCTTGGGAAGAGTCCTATCAGGTGGAAAAAAGAGAGGCTCTACAGGAAAGCTGATTACAGCTTCAGCTGTAAAGCTACTACGTTGTTATCGTGCACTCTCCAGAAACTAACAGCTTTCACCAGGTAGCATTTCAGACACAGAGTCTGTAGTTTTAGAAGCACTTATCACTGTGTCTTATCCTCTGACTGCATGTCATACACACTGGGACACCACCAAATTAAAGGCATACAAAAATACATTTGGTAGCCCTGCCTAACAACTGCTGCATTCCTCAAGAGCTTAGGAGATTTTTTTGCTTTTTTTTAAAAGGAAAAAAAAAAGAGGCCTGAAAGCAGACAGCTTTCTCCAGGCCTATGATTCAGGTCAAGTACTTGTCTCAGACAGTTACTGAGACACCTGAAGAGCAAATAGAAAGCACAGGGCATTTAAAGGTGAGAGTACTTTGACACCAAATAGATAAAGCAGCAGTAAACCAAGCCTTAGCTCAGTCTGAACAAATAAATGCCTGAGATATCTCAGCCCCAGATACATTTTTTTGTCAGCGCTACTAAGCAATCTTTCCAGCTCTCAGTATCTGTTAGGCTCCCTCCTAGTTCTAGCATAGAACAGTTCAAGTTCATTCACTCTGAGCCTATCATCTCCCTCACTGAAGAACTCTGTTCTGAAGTCCTGTGAAGAGTCTGACACACAGTAAGGGACATAGTGTTCAAAAAGAGTACTAACTGTTGACAGTCAGCAGGAGGGTTAACATTTGTTTTTCATTAGATAGACTGATGACTATCACAACCGCTGGCCCATGGTCAGACTAGAAAACCAAGTCTGAGCTGAGGCTTTTCCTAAATTACTGAGTAATTATCATGGTTTAGGACTTAAACAGCTAAGTCCAGTGACTGAAAATACACTTACAGCTGTCTACAACAGTTTGCATCCTGGCCAGCTCAAATCATTGCTTTCCCTCACTAGGACTGTACATCAGTAATAACTGGCTGGCAGCCAAGTGCCTCCTGAGATGGAAACTGACAGATGAAACAGGGAATGACACCAACTGCCACCAGCCATTGACCTCTACTGCTAAATCCAGAGGCTGAAGCAACAACTCCAATAGCAAGAAAAGGAAGGCAGGCAATGAGTCCCTCCTGCAATGCAATTAGTAACATAAAAACTTGACGGCTTGTTCCCCCATCCCGTATGGGGAAAATGAGATAAATCAAGATATTTTAAGAGTGCAATGCAGCCATTCAAATGAAATGTGCAGCCTGAGTGTCAGCAAGTGTCAGCATTCAAGCTTTTTCAGCTTTGCAATATTATTGACACCCTAGATGACTATCAGTTATTGCACAGTTGTCAGCACTGGGCAATTGCTGTCACATGCCAGTGATAGATCAAAGTGCTAATCCCTTGTTAACTGACATCTTCTGCATTAAGCCTGCTTGAATGAAGTTCAAAGGTATGCAAGGATGAAATCTTACCAAAGATGAAATCTGACAAATTTAACCATTTCTCTGCTCTTGAACAGTTTCTCCCCAGAGAGCAAATTTCTAGCACAATTATGTTTGTTCAAACGTAACTTCTAACTATCTGGTCATTACTGAAAAGCTACGGGGCTGAACTTTGCCAAGTATTCTAGCTTGCTCCACGATCATGGAAGAAGATTACCCTGTTGTAGCCCGCAGTTTCTCCCACTAAGCAACAAGTTTGCACTTCAGTTCTTTCTGGCAAATAAAGACATGCATTCCTTGTCTCTGTGTTTTTAACTTCACAAAGCATCCAGCAGGTCATGAGCTTCTAAGAGATGGATCAGAAGGGAACACATCCCTGTGCAGTTACAACCCAAGTAATTTTTCATTACTTGATGCAGCCATAAAGAGTAAGCTCTTTTACTCAGAAATAGATTTACAAATAAAACACAAGTAGGCAGGCTTAAGTAACAATACACCAAAAACATAGACAAGTACATTTTTCACATGAGTTAATTTACATAATGAGGGGCTATGGGCAGCCTGATCTAGCAGGATTTGTTCCTGCCCATGTCAGGGAATTGGAATGAGATGATCTTTAAGGTCCCTTTCAACTCACACCATTCTGTGATCCTGTAAATGAAAGAAGCGCAATCTAAATTGTTTCTGGAATACAGAGCTTTCTATTTTGGCACACACTTGGAATTACTAAGAGAAGACATCACTGAGGAAAGGACAAAAGTTGAGAACAGAAGCACCTCTACTGCAGCCAGAGAGATTGTGACCTGTCTCTCCAAATTTTATCTCAAGTCTCCGGACTCCACACCTGAAGAAACAGTATGAGAACTCCATGACACTATTTGCTGTTTCCTCACTCCCTTAAAAAAAGGAAACAGTGATACAGCAACCTTCCAGCTCTTTACAGAAATGGAAATTGATTGCATCACCTGACTGCTCTGGTGGGAGCAGATGTATCATTTTGACAGGAAATCCATGAATTCACACCTGCATACGCAAACATTTAAAGCTCCTAGAAATAACCTTCTGCTGTATGAGAGAGAAAAAAGCCTAAATATTTGTTGGGGTGTCTTGACTGCTAAAGAAAAGCAGTAATCAGCATCTCCTGGACTCACTGCAAAATGTACATAAAAGCCAAGGGCATCAATAGTAACAACACTATAGCTTGCAATCAAATTTGCATTAGAACCGCAGATATTACGAACTGGTGCACTTTTTGTTTTACCATAAAATATAGCAAGTTAAATCAACCTACAGAGAATCACTGCTAGAAAAGTTGCTCTTGGCTACATGTGCTTAAATTACAGTAGTACTGAAGATGTCTCAGTCAAGAAGAACAAACCAGTATAAGTCTACAGAAGAACACTGTTAGCCATGGCCTCACTGTGACATCAAGTATTTTACATTTATTTTAGCTAAGAACTTCTGTCTACCACATTTTATGAACTGACTGCAGAATGCATGTTTTATTAGGTCTCCACTGCAGATCTATTTTGTACGCATTTTTCATTCAGTACATGAGCATAGCAAAGGCTCAAGCTTAGCTCCCTGTGCATCAATTTCTAGAAATTGAGTATTTACTCTCAATTTTATGATTTCTTGACTTTTGTGAAAGTCTTGTTTTTAATAGAAAAATCTACTTCCTTTAAGTTTGCAACTGATATGAGAAGAGTTTTGGTGCTATTCTAGAATCTCTTCCAGAAAACCAAGTTAATGAGTTTAGCTCAAATCTTCAGAAAAGATCTTTGAATTAAGACTAAACTGGAATCCTTCTTCATGAAAAAACTCTTGATTAATGGTTGCCCTGCATATGGGTTAGAAAAGCCTACATCCCCACAACATAAAATATTTATAGGGGCACTTAGATTCAGTTATATGCAAGATGCAGCACTTGGCACATGGGATCCAGTCTGTGCCTGTGAAATGCCTACTGATCCTGGACTTAACAGCCTTGGGCTTGCCTTCTTTCTTAAGGTCTGCCTTCTCACTATGACTGGACACAGCTTCTACTGCAAACTCCTTACCACTCTGGAACACCTTTCAGGAGCATGACTAAGATGAGGATCCCTTCTTCACAAAGTTCTCAGTTTCCCACACCATCTTTGAAAGAGGTAGAAGCAATTGCTGCCAGTTCTCTTCATTTAAGCCACAAGAGCCATGTTACACTGCTGTTACCCAATAAGCACAAAGGAATCGGATAACAAAGGTATCAGTACAGGCTGTCTGCTAAGTAACACAGCTTTTCAACACTGTTCTGCCAAAATGTTACACTATCAAATTTTAGTGGAACTGCCACTAGCACACAAGCCACCTGCCTGTAAAACAGGCAAAGGTACTGCCACACTGGCAACAGCTTCACAACACAGCTATGCTACATAATGCACTACTAAAAATGGGATTACTTTTTCCCCCCCCACCACAGTTACACTCAAATTTCAGACACAGCCTGATCCTCAGCTGTTCACTGCAACCACTTAGCTTGCATTCAGATTAATGGGTGTTAAATATTCAAGTTTCTGAGACTGTGACCACCAAACTGAGAATTTTGACAGCTACATTTGTATATATCCATTTGCAATCCACATCCTGCTGAGCAGGTAAAACATTTCTATCTCCCATAATTCACAGATTTCTTGATTTCAGGTCTAAAAGAAACCAATCTGACCATGCCACCTGATCTCTCATGTTACACCTATCAGGAAGGATTAAACTACTGGTTGCTCTCACTGATTCATTCTCTGATATCAAGACTCGAGCAAAGAACAAAGCCACATTGCATATTGTGGAATATCTGACCCTGTTGGGACCAAAAGGAAATTCTCTGATGTCAGAGCCCAGCAAGTGTGAAATCTCAGTTAAATAATGCTATTTGCTGCAAAAACTTCACACTACTTAATTTATACAGTTGTGCCCAGAAAAAAAAAAACTAGTGGGTACAGTCATGTGAAACAAAAAAGGAAATGCAAATGGCACCACTGAAGCCTTCATAACTTAGAGAACTAACTGCTTCTTCACAAGATGGCTCTTTCTACAGAGACTTTCCTCTTCTTCTCATCCAACTGTTTTTCTTTGACACTACCAACAAGCTTGCCTTAGATACTTTGCTCACTGTGAGAAAATAAGTTCATGATGTAAACAGACACTTATATACTCACTCAAAATTACTTAAGGAGGATAAATGCCAGGAGAGAAATAGACTGCCTTGGAACAAATGGTGATTATCAGACCACAATCAGGGTAGTATTACACAGACAACTGCAGTGGAATTTCAGAAGGCAAATGCAGTTCTATTTCACTACTTCTGTCACCCACAACCGGTTCTTTATAATTCAGCTTTCAGCACATTTCCTTGCCCTTGCCTTCACATGACAAGATTGCCACTTAAATTAGATGCCCTATTGCTATTTCCTCCTTTTTTGAGAAGTGCAACCATCCATTCTATATCTGGCTGTAATTTGCCTAAACAGCATTTACCCACAGAGCTCTATCAGCAAACATCCACCATCACAGCAATATACCCTTGCTAAAGTAACTTGATGCTGAGATACTTGGCACAGCATCATTTCCTGGGGGTGAAAGCTACTGCTTCTCAACTTGTAGGAGTTTTCTTTTTTCCTAGCAGAATTTATTTATTGTTAGGATAAAAGATAACATCAGATATATACAACTATATAAGTGTGTCATCAATAAGCACTAAAAAATGTAACTTGACAGACCTAAAAGACAAAGCACACCGTCCACAATGTGCTACATCCAGTAGCTGGACTGCAACACACAGACTCCCTGGAGAATATTCACAAGTTACATTGGTGTACCTAAGTGTACACAACAACAAAATTTAACCATTAAAAGAACATCAAGTGTAATTCTACCTCTGGGAAAGAATTCAGCTTGACATATTACCTGGCTTCCAACATACATAAAGTAATTTATCAGCCCCCTATCAGCCTTGCCAGTGCATCCAAATAATACCATAGCCAGATCCAGAAAGAGACAGGCTCTTCCTATTGCTAATGTATACATACACACACACCTCTTATGGCTTCGTAGGGCCAATAAAATTGGTAGGGAAAAGAAACTGCAAGCAGGCAGGTCTCTGCTGGCCTTGACTCAAACAGGGAAACACCCCAGCTTCGCAGCTGTGATCAGAGAAACCAAACATCTGCACCCACTCTGCCCTCCCCATGGTAACTGAAAAGCACAGGGTGAAAGAAAAGGTCTTAACACAGTTGGACAGCTTCTCTCAAAGTTACATTCCAAGTCATTACTTGACTGTACCTGAATTTTCCCTCCTGATTACTAAGAAAGGGACAAGAAGGTTGAATGGCAAATCACATGAGGATGAGAAACATGAGCGACAGCTTCAATAGATGCAACTTTTGCTTCAATCGGAAACAGACCCTAGACTAACTGACTTTAGGGGAAATAGCAAGTAGTGTTCATTCATTTCACACTTTGAGAAAATACTGTGATCAATGCTTATAATTTGACCCTTCCAGACAACCAGAATTTATACAGAGTACTGTTACAAAATAATTGGCTTTCCACACACGATTTTTTTGATAGATTTGTTGCCTTCTTATAAGTTTGGTAAATAAGAGAATGGCCTATGACTATCTCAAACTTACTCTAATTTTGTAATGCTAGTCGCTTAAGTGAACAAATCATTTAAATTACATTGCCCACTGAGAAATAGGAACTAGCTTCACAGTACTGGATCACCTCAAGAGAACACAGTTGATCTGAATACTAAATTCCAGCACAAGAGCAGAGCAAGAGGGTGAAACCTCACATGGTTTTGGATGGTCCACAACATGCTTAGGAAGACTACATACCAGTGTTGCTATTAGTGGCAAGGGGCTAGAGTCAGCATCCTGAGACAGCACCTCCCACCACTTGCTACTTACTAGAGCTGTTCCAAGGGACGTAAGGCTCCATGTAAGCAACTGCCATTTGGTTCATGGGTGCTTCTCCATTCCAGGTGCCTTTATCCAAAATCCCAGGTCCTCATTATGTTACAAAGCCCAAGAGGATGAGGTACACTGATACAGAGCTAGGATGCAACCCAGAACTACACAAGGCTGACCAGCCTTATCATGCTCACAGATCATCAGCACAAAATTAGACTTAAGGCAAACAGCATCCAACAGAAGGGCTGAAATCCCTGCATAAACAATTTCAAGGTACATCTACTCCTCCACAAGCCTATAGAGTAAGCTATATACAGATTCTACAGGGCTGATAATCAATAGTGAAAACAAAACAGAAAGGAGAAGCTGATACTAATCCACAAAAGAGTTAATCTTGCAGGCAAAAGATTAAAGCCTAGCAAGGGAGCATGATAGCTTGTTAAAAATGAAATACTCTATCTAATGTTTGCCCCTTAAATCATCCCATTGCATAATGACTAGGGTAAATCTGCTAGTCTTTTGGCCTGTAGATAACCCGACCAGTAAATCAAAGATAAACAGCACATAATGGAGAACCAGTCCAGATTATAGAATATACTATTTACCTTCACAAGAGGATAAACTCCATAATTCACTTGACATTTCACCACTGCCTTGAAATATCATCTTTCTACTAGTGAAAATGAATTGCCTAGCAGCTGTGTTATATATTGTACCTAAATGTATATTTAGATCCATCATGTGTGCAGTCTATCAGATTTGTAGCTGTTTTAAGGAGCAGAGACAGTTGCTATTCAACCACACATAGGCAAGTTGAGAAAACATCACAGTAAATAGTATTTGGGTAAGCAGAAGAGTAGTACAGGTGAACGCAACAATTTCTTAACACCATTTCATTAGTACCAACCCAGTAAATATTATCACTTATCTTGTCCGAATTTATTCACTCCAGTCTGCAGCTGCAGAACTCAAGTGGTCAGAATTACCATTTGCCTTTATCTCATCCACCCACTACAGACAAGGCAAGTGTTGAATGTACACTGAATCATTCCATACAGACTACTGCAGCCCTAGGCATAGAGCTACATGATTATTAAGCCAATAGCATGCACCATAGAAGAGACATAAGAGGGAGCAGCATCTGCACACCCATCTCTTTTTTGAGGCTCTCACTCCATGACAGGGACAACTCAGTTGGATACTAACTGTGGGATACATGAAGTAGTAACAGTTTGTCCAGCTGTAAACACTGAGACAATATTTGCTAACAAACTGAAGTGTGAAACCCTAAGTAAGCAATCCTTATTTTCATTAGTTGCCCTCAGCTTTACCTGTTACCCATTACTCTGTGACCCAAAGGAAGTCCATATTCCAAAAAAACAGAAGGTATTACCTTTTTGGCATTGTGCAGTTACCTGGGATCAACACTGCCCCCTAAACCAAAGGCTGCTCAAGTCATAGCCAGGAATCAGAGTATGCTATTTATCTCCCATCTTCCCTTTGGCAAGGAACAGCTGGGAAGATTTCACTGACAATGAGATCCTACTTCAGGCTAGATTTGGTTGATTTTATATATTGCTACCTCGGAGATCTCCTTGCAAGGCAGGACTTCTCAGGTCTGATGTTGCCCTTGTCAAGTTCCCACACCTGACATAGGAAGGAAGGAAAGATAGTGGTGTCATCTGGAAGGACAACAAGTCCTTAGAAAAAAATTACTTAAGCTGAAACACAACCCTAAGAATTACTGAGCACCAGTGACTCCACTTTCTCAATATACTGTTTATTGCACACAGGAGCCGAAATAACTTCTCTTGCTGACTATGAAGTTATTGCACACATGATTTATAAAACAGCATGTCCTGAAAGAAAAGCATTTCTCTTACTGTTCCCATAGCATTAGGAATCTACCTGATGTTTGCATAGCAACAGAAAACTGAGAAATAGGAACAGAACCTGAAGCAAAGCCTGAGAATCAGCATCTTGCAGTGAGGCTGCTTTCCACAGCTGCACAGCCAGAAAAGGTACATATACCCACAGAAGCTTGCTGCCCTTGCTGCACTCCTCCTACCAAGACTTCATGACATAGAACAGCTTTTTACTCATTTAATTGCTGTGTAGAAAGGAAAATTTCTCCCAAGAGCTAGCCATCTCAAGTAAGAGGAGGAAAACCACAGTGACTAATTGGCTGCAGTGCATTTATTCCGGTAGGTCAGCTGGCTGTAAAAGATGAAAAGGCAATTTTCAAGCCATCAGAGTGCAAGTTCTGATAACAAGGCAACCATTCTTAAGAACGTTTTTATTACTCAGAAGTAAAAAAGAATGACTAGAACAGACCCAGAAAACGATTCATATGCAGAAACATACTCTGAGACAAGAGAAGAAATATAACTTTGTCCCATTAACTCTATTTTGACATGCATAAGCTAGTTTCTTTTTCTTGTAGTGAAGAGTCAGCACTAAACACCACATTACAGTAATTCTGTTACCACCAACACAAGCATGTCTTCCATTCATGTGATCACACTTGTAACTCATGTGGGAAATCCACAGAAGAGTGTAACCAGTTGGGGGTGATCTGAATATCATCCCCAAATGTGGAGCATGACTAATTCTCAGAGGAACTATTAACCCTTGGGAGCACACAGCTGAAGCCGCTGTGGCAATGGGGGATAGTGCTATGAACACCATCCATTCTGTCCACCAAATGGGCTGTAGTGGTGGAAGCACGCGAAACCCACAACATTGTCTCCCTCCAGAGAGGAGGGAGAAGAGTGGTGCTTGCTTGGGTATGAAATATCTCACACGCCCTAGGAAATGAACAACCCTCTGGTGCCTCTTAGCTGCAGAAAACTGGATGACTAGCTCTCCTTACAGTGCAAGAGGTAATATTGTGTCTTGTTCCCTAACCGCAGTGTGTCCTGTACAAAGATGGTCTGCAACAACACATTTTCAGTTGGCCTCCCTGGAAAGCAGAGAACTCCACCCTAATTGAGGTGGGTCAACATTATCTTCCCACATTTGTCAAGTAGAACAGCAGGACCTGGGTCCATGTCCTCTCTTGTGCAAGACCAATGCATTAAGGGGCTTCAGACAAAGCTGTATTTTCCCTCTGAGAATTGGGATGAGGTCTATATGCCTGGACATGCAAGCGCTTCATGTAGCCCCTCATCACAGCTTCCAGCCACTCCTTCCAAGTTATCTCAAAGGTAGTGAGCCTGAAAAATTCAAACCCCTAAGGGATCCTGAACTTGTACATAAATCTCAGCTGTGTTCTTTTTTTTCTTGTCTAAACAAATCTGAGAAGTACATTGCTGCTTATTCTTTTCTGAAGAGGAGCCAGTAGAAGAGCCAAGACTAACTCCTGCCTCCAGGTATTGGAACAAAATATTCACGCTGAGCCTCCTCTTAAGTCTTCCTCGGAGAAATTTTAAGCCCAGAAGGTGCCACCAGGGACCAGCATAATTCAACAGTTCTCCCTCCACTGCTAGAGATTCCTGTATTGCATTTTCCATGTAACAGAAATAAATGACTGGCTAACATACTATATAAACATTTTCACAAAGCACCAGGAAGATGGTCGATAGAGAAATTAGGCTTTAAAGAAAAGCTCTTTATTATGTTTCTGAAAGGTTTTTTTGTAGTCTCAGCTCATCAGCAACTTCCCAAGGCTCCCTAATGCATTAGCCTGGAAGGTCTTGTGCTCAGCAAGATGATCCCTCCCTGTGTGAACACAGAAAACAAGCTAGCACCAATGTGAATGACAGCGTCCCTAGGAGCTCCAAGTGTTTCAGTGAAGAAGAGGAACAGCAAAAGGGACCAGCAGCAGAGAACAATAATTACCTACGTGATTAAGTGGCAAGAGACTGAGAATTCAGTGGTGTTAAATTGCTATAGCACTCAGGTTTTGTGGTAAAAGAAATCATACTGTATTTTTTAAACACTAACAAGTTGAATGTAAGGGTGGCCTGGAGAAAAGCGTACCCTAGAAGCTGATTCCTACAGTCTCCAAGGGGAAATACATTCAGCTCCTGTAAGTCTCACAAACTGCTGCTGGCAGAAAGGAATGCAGCAAGGTGAAAGTCTGACGGCAGTTCAAAAAGTAGATAAACAATGTTTTCGAGAGAAATTTTCATTTATTCTGAAGCACTTTTCCTTGTGCTGGGTGCTGTTCTTGCTGCTTTTAGAAGCCCCTATGCAGTCCTGATTCAGCCCTTAACTAGTTGACTGCCATAAGGCCATAACTACTCTAGGAGAAGGCAGCTCATATTTCAAAGCAATTAAAGCCACTGTAAGCCATACACAGACTAATTATGCCACAGTACAATGATACAAAAGCTAGCCTTAACTGGGCTGAACTAAGTGCAACAGCTTAGAATTCAGTGCTATTTTGTCCTACTTCTCCTTGCAAAATAGTTTACATGTGTCTACGGTACACTGCACAGAAACATCCGGTGAACATAAGCTTGAAACAAGTCCTCATTCTGCCAAGTAACTGTCTAATAAGGTGAAAAAACACCAAGAAGGTGCCTTGCAGTGAGGGGCAGCGGTTTCCTGCCTCATTCTGCTTCCCACAGCAGCCCCATGGTGTAAGCAGTGCTCACCACATCCCACAGTCATGGCCATCCCTCTGCAGTGGAAACTTCCACAGTGGGACCTGGCTGCTCTTTAAGGAAAAGTACCCAATTATTTCACCTTCACAGTTACAGAGCTGCAGTTTAGAGTTCAGGTAGTTCTCTGGGTCACCATGCAAAGCAACCATTTCCAGGAAATAAAAACAAACAGAGTGGAAAACATGAATAAAACATATCCCGTGCACAGCAGTAAAGAACAACTTTTTATCACAAGCATGAAAACAATACTGCACAATTCCATAAGGCACGCACTGAAATAACTAACCAGCTTAAAAAGTAACTTTTTAATGGGATGCAGATCAGAGAACATTTAGGTACCAGTAAAAATGCCATTGCACTGTATACATTTGTATTACTACTTAATCCAACAGGAGAGTTGTGCTTAGTTTCCTAAGAAGCTTCTGCTACACGTTTTGTGTGACACATTTCTTTGAGAAATTCCTCACTCAGAATTAGGCATCTTTCTGTGGAAGCTGTGCTGAAATACAGCCCCTTCACAAGAAGCACCAGTTTTCACTACTACAGCTCTGCTAAACTCGAGCAGGGCTCTCTCCTTCTCAGGACTATCCCCCAGTAACAAAGGCTGAGTTGCACCTGACACTTCTAGCACTCCATTTAGAGCATCCTTATAGCTCCATGCCTGCTACCGGGGAACACACGTGCCCCACAGATGGTAGCAGTTTCCTATTGGCCACAAGTTAAGAGCCGTCTGCCTGCAAAGCTGAGCTACGCTTATGAAACTGGTCACTCCCAAGAGCAGAAACAGCCACTTCACCATGGAAGTCTGGCTCTGTACCACCTGGTCTTCCACATGAAGACTGACAACTTTATTCTCATAATTTATTCCTTTAATCACCTGTCCACTTTAGAAAGATTTCAAAGAATTAGTCCAAAAAATAGATACCAGGCAGAACATGAAGCTCACTCTTCAGCTCTTCTTTAATAAGAGCCTGTAATAACAGCTCAGAGGGTAGTTACAGCTTGTGTTAAATTCACTGAACATTGACTCCGTATCACATTAAGTACCCATACTCAGAGCAAAAGAACAACCAGACTGATCACCTGCATAAGATCCAGAGGTACTAACAGAAAGCTTGTGCACCTGCTGCAGAATAGTTTTGTTTTTGCTGTGAGACAAACCAATGCTTGGCTTTTGAAATCCTTTTAACGTGAGGAAAAGAACTCCCTACCTATGTACTGTGCCTAACTTACAGAAACTTTAAGAGCCAGGCAAGTACAGCAGGAGGATGTTTCTTCCTCTACCAGAAGGAAGATCTCCCACTCTGGGGGAAACACAAGGACTTACTCCACTAGTCCCAGGCAGCTTCAGAAGTGATAGTGTACTGATGAAAAAGAGCTTGCCATTTGTATTACAGTAAGAGAATTTATGCAAGTTAATACCATAATCAATGCTCATCACCACCAGAAGCAATTACCATGTGTTTACAAAGGAAGAAAACACTTGCCAAGCCTGCAAGTGTGGGAAGAAAAATAGCCGGCTTAGCAGAGCACACGTGAAGGCTTTAACCACCCTAATTGCTTTAGACCCTCAGGAACAGGTAGCAGTTGGCTGATAGCTGTCTCCTAGTGGGACATTTCAGGGAAAATTAGTCATCAGAAACCAACACAGCAATTAAAGTATCTCAGTTAAAGAAACACTCATGTCTCTGAATGAAGCCGTCTTCCTGCTGCTAGCAAGCACGGTCACTAAAGACAGCATCTATGCAAAGCATCAGAATAAAGAGAGAATTAAAACCTATAGCAGGGCTGCTATGCAGGGCCAGGTAACTATTACAAATCTTTTCACCTTCAAATCACTTCACAGTATCAGAAAGTTTACTGCCTGAACTGAACATCAGGTCACCTCTGTGGATCAGACTCTTCTATTTCACCTTCAGTTACAGACTGAACTCATTCAGCATTCACTGACAAACACTTTTCAGCAAGGCAGCCAAGTCAGATTTCAGGAAAACGGGGAAAATGTACCCTTTTCCCTTAATAGTTTCAGAGTTTCATCACTGCTCTTCAGAACTGCCACCATATTTTCTAATTGCCATTGCATGTTTTCAGCTCCACGTCATTTATTATTGCATCTCCCACCCTGATTTAACAACTCTTCCACTGAAGAAAGCATATCATAAAGCAGCCACTCCAGGAACCTCTTTTGAAAAAACCTCAAGAGCATAGGTTCCTCAGGTCCTCCCTAAAAGGCATTTCCCTTTTTTTAAATCTATCTAACCATGTTTTGTTGCATTGCCCCAATTCCTTAATAACCCATTTAAAATGTATAGCAATACACCAGGCTTATTTTCTCAATGGCTTTCCAGTATCAATGTGCAAGCTAAAAAGTAATGACACACTTGTATACCTATATACAACATTGCACACACATCCATGTTAAGGTCTGTTTTGCATTAATTACTCCCCTCCACCCAGACTGCTTTACCTACCAGCCTATCCTCACCATAATGTAACATCCACCAACTTATTGTTTACTTGCAGGCTATAGATAGAAATGCTGAGTTGTGGCTGTTTCTAACAGCAGATAACAATTCTTTTATCAACAGCTAGAATGAGATCACTTGACTAACTCATCTTTTCAGCTCTGAACCATTAACACCTGCAAATCACAACCTCCTGTGAAGTGAGCACCTCCCCTCCCAGATGTATTACACCTGCACAATTATTTTCTCCAATCATACTGCTCCTACTGAAGAAACAACACACAGTTCATTTGCCAGCATCTATTTTCCTTTAAGTCATATTGACTTATACTAACATATTCCCATCCCATAATTCGTTATTGAATGAGTCTTGTTTGACTTCTCACCTGTCTTCTCTGGGACTACTGACAGGCTAGCAAGCCTATCGATGAGCTCTAAACTAAAATGAGCTCCTGGTCCAGTGATCAATTTCCCTCTGTCTCTCTGTGCATCCCCCAAAGAAGAGAAACACAGATTTACCATCTGAAAGCAAATTTCAGCTAAAGAACATGCCTGCCACACTCAAATAAAGCACTGACTAGATAAGGGACTATGCAGCAGAAGCTATAGCACCATTTGTGTAGATCAGCACAAAGTCATCTGATCCCACCTTGGGTGCTCAGTTACCCCTACAGCACAAATGTATTTGCCAGGGCACGCCAGCTGTTTTTTACACCAGCTTTACTGGCTAGGTGCATGTCCTGAATTTGCTCCTTCACAAAACCCTATAGGTCAAAGCCATTAAACAGCAGTCCATAACGGAGGTTACAAGGGTGGGCCTAGATTTTTATCTCCACCTCTTATCACTGCTTTAAACAGAAGGACATGTGTAACATCCAACCACAGCTTTGGTTTTATACTTAGCTTTTTTTTTTTAAAGTTTGTATAAAATCTTCAGCAAAAGATTACGTTTTGCAGTTCTTTATTCTATATCCATACCCTTTTATGTTCATTCATTCTTTGAAAAACACAAAAGCTCTGAACCACAAGATTTGGAAGATTATGCACAAGATTTTGAATCCTGTTTCAGCACCTGGCCTCCTACCACAATATACTATCGAATGTTGCTCATCTGTTCTTCTGCACTTGCCTTCATTTAAAGCTTAAAACTATATCACACCATATTTCTGTCTAACATATCTAACATGGTTGTGAATAGAATAGTGTAACACAGGTGAGAACAGAGAAGCACCACCTTTTCTATTTTTGTTCCACAATTTTTCTAAATCTCATTTTAAGCCTGTGATTATTCAACATATACATGCAGTTTGCAAGAGGCATTCACCTGGGGAGCAACATGTTATCTTAAGATGTCTTTTACCTTCAAAAGTCAGATGACAGAAGAACATGCGCTGCAGGCTTAAAGAACATTTAAGTGACAAGACATTTCACAGAGACTGTGATATTTTAAAATCAAAAAAACTTCAAATGCTCTTCTATCTTTGCTGCTTTTAATCAGTCACTGTAAAGCAGAAGCATATAACCACAATCCTCTTTCCAGATAATGCATGCATAAATTCACAGAACGAGTAGTCACATTGCTGCAGGTGATGCTAGTGGCTAAAGGGAAACACAATATGCAACGCCCAGCAATGACAAGGTCAAGAGTAGGACCTACAGAGTGATGATTCCCCACTCCTCAGAGCAGAGGAAGATAACTAACAGTGCATCATTAACAAGTGATATAGTTACAGAATACCATACCTTACCATTTCACTGTAGTTTTGTAGCTGTCTGTATACAGAGCCAAGCTACAAAGAGCATGCTGGAGAATGGTCTTCATACTGACTAGCTTTTTAAAACATTCAGTAGCAGTTACTGCAACTAATTAGACTGTGCTTTTATAGAGCTCAAGTGTGGAGCTGCAGTAACTGTTTCAAAAGCAAAATTACAGCAGCATTGCAGTGACTAGAATCCAGAAATATCACATACTCAGATATCATTCTCTGAAGTCTCTGGCAAACAAAAAATGGAAGTGTGTACGTACCCTTAAACATATAGAAATTGAAATGATGATCATAGCACTTGAAAGCTAACTATAAGATATCCAGACCAAACCCCTCCTTCAATCACTCCCCAGGAACTTTCCACTTGCTCTACACGATAAGATACTTTATTAATTACTCAGCTGATAGTAGAGTAGCAAACAAAAAAAAAAAAGGAAGTACTACTTCTTGAGTAGCCCATAATAAATATACTGGCAACCTATTTCTTCCTGGAAAACAGAAGCTGAAATTGCCACGGGAGTAACTAGAAAAGCCAAGAACTCAGCTTTCCCCCTAGCAAGGAAAGATAAGACTGTCTTAATTAGTTTAAAATCTGTGCACAAAAAGATACTGTAACACTACAATACAATGGAAAGTACAACAATAAGAGCAGGGTCGCAAAGTCTTCAGCTGCAGCAAATAAGGACAAACTCAGATACAACAGCTGTAAACACAGAAAAAAATGGGGGGAATCTGCCTACCTTCAGAAGGCCTCCAGTTGGTAGATATCACCAGCAAAATACCCTCACCTTCTCCCTGCCAACCCTTAAATGAGGTCTGGGAAGGGGTAGATCCTGACTCCACCCCTTCTAGTCACTCAGGTGCATTACATGCACCTGAGCTCCCTGGGTTGGCTCTGCCTTCCCACCAGGTGCTCAAGCACTGCTTCAGACTGTGACTGAGCGTTTCTGCTACAGCTGCAAGTACTGAATAAGTAAAATAATAATAATTTACCTAAAATAAGGCTTTTTAGGTTATATTACAGTCTCCTAGGATTGGAAGAGGTAAGTAGTAATTTGTTATGTTTTAATATCTGATAAAGATTGAAAAAAAGCACCAGCTTTTTCAAACAGTAAAGCACTGTTTAAGTTTTTTTGATTGAACAGCTGACAAAAACAGTCTTGTTATAAATTGTACAAGTTACTAATAATGACTTAATCTAGATTAATACTTAGTAGGACATGAGAGGGAAATGTATAAGTATAAAAGCTCCTGATTTATTAATATATTTATTAGCATATAACACATAAAAATACCGTTCTACTATGCAGTCAAACTTTTTTTGATGTTTTTATGTTGATTTTTATTTGTTGGATGCCTCAGAATTCTTGAAGAGAAGCTAAATAAAATAGTGGTGAGTAGTGAAATTGTAAACTGTCTGAATATGCTTACTTTTTCATCTAAAGAGTATTTTCTGCAAGTGTGACAGAAATAGCTACTAGTTTCTCAGGCCATAGAAATTTTATAAAGAGAGCAATGTAGAGAAGGCTGGTATTGGTTTAGTTACCTAGGTTATTTTCTACAGTCTACTCATCAAGAAAAGCTGCATTTTGGAAGCATTTTGAGAAATGGTTACTGTGATGATTATGTGGATGTTGAATGGCTGTTAAGAATCAATTAAGGCTGACATCTAGTCTCTAGTCTATCTAGTCTCTTTAATCCAGTAAGCTTAGTTTCTTTTTCTTATGAAGCGCTTTATGCAGTGAAGATTTGAGTCCCAATTACTGAGAAGAATAAAAATGTAATTACTTAAAGAAAATGTCTTGTGCTAGAAGAGATCTCTAAGCTTTCTAAAAACATACAAAGAAAGTGATTTGCACAAGTCTTGTCCTCCTCAAGTGTATTTTGCATCATTTTGAGGAGTCTTTTTAGAAGTTGTTTCTACCAGATCTGCATGATTAAGCATACTAAGCTTTTGCTGAACAACTTAAAACCAGCAAGACATTAGGAACTCCAAGTACAGTCACAAACCACACTTGGAAAGCACGTTATATATTACCTTTAATCAATCTACAAAGCTCAGTGGGAATACCTGCTCCCTGATAGTCATTCTTGTCCTTTTGCCTCTTTCATCTAGTGGAGAGCAGATTTCCTCTGGCACCTAAAGATACACCAGCTGAAGAAGGTGAAGGCAGCATCACCTATATGTGTGGGAGGTATGCTCTGTAGCACGTTCTGAATGTACATAAAGGCTCAGAAATCTAAAAAGCTTGGAGGCTGATAGTATTTTTTTCTTCTGTGATTGCAAAGGACGAACACAGTTTAACCATAATATAAAACTAGCAATGTGCTTATATTTCTCCAGAAAATCCTGAGGATTATGCAGCTGTTATGTGTGCTGAGCTCTCCATCTAGAGGGGAGCTGCTGGTTTTGGCTGTGGCTAAAGTAGGAAAGATACCTCGGTCAGCAGTGCAGATTGCTGATCCCTATGAGCCCACTGCCTCTGTTTAGATGCTGTTATTTGATCATCAGAGATGATTTCTGCTTTCAAGCTAGAGCTGTTCACCTGGCCATCCTGTCAAATATGTTTCAGTGCATGCATCTATCTCTTGCTTTCTATTAGTCACTCCTGGCACACTGGGAGAGAAGATATTTGACAAACTAGTTTTGAACACCTTCTGTCATGGTTCTTTCAAGTTATTTTCTCTCTTATCAGCAAGTGTCCTAAACTGGCACTTATAAGCATGGCAAGCCAGTCCTACCTTGCAGAATGTGTCCTCTCAAGAGAACAGCTGTGGGCAGAAGTCAGTGTGGCTTCCTTTGCAGAAAAAACGCATCTGTAAAACAAGCAAAAGCCAACACCAGAGGCACCAGTGACAATATTCACAGTTCTGTAACTGAGACAAAATTCTCAGCTAGTACTACTTTCAACAGTCAGAAATAATTTCACTTGAAAATAGGTGATCAAAATACTCTCTCTTCTTTTCTTAAAAATGGACACCCATTTATGTCATTCATTTGATCTTGCTTTTCCAAAGCAGTTGACTATGATGTGCAAGAACGATTGCATAGGAAAGAATAAATTTGGAGCTGGGTCTAAATGCAAATGATTGCTTCTCATTCAGTAGTGATAGAAAGATGCCTCGAAGTAAGCCACCTCTCCTTAAAAATCTAGATGCATGTAATGATTTGTTTAGTAAGCACCTTCTATGTTCTTTCCTGTATCAAGGAATCTGATTCGATAGCAAGTACTCGCTGCTTTGAAACCGGGAAAGTACAGATGTGCTGTCAACCTAACCTTGACATCCTGAAGCCTTGTTAGCTCCCTTTCTTGTTGCACGTTTGCCCTGAAATTTCAGGCTGGTAACCTGCAGTGCACTTCATTATGAGGGCACTTTACAGCAAACTGAACTACATTTTGCAAGCTGAGCTGCCTGTGCTCACAGGCAGAACCTTTTCAAGGACAATCTTCATTTTCCCCAGAGAGGCCTTCCTGCACGAACATAATGACAGTAAAATAATTACCATGGGCTACACTTGCATCGTACAGTGTAGAACTGGCGATGAGGTTTGGCTCAGACTAGAAGCTTGAGCAACTAGAGTGTGCGCAGTGCAGGCACAAGACCGGGCCACAGAGACAGGGGAGGGGGCACAGCTAGTCCAGACAGAATCATGACTGCAGCCGGTGCTGCTCTCAGTGCCTGTGCTGGCTTGCTAGGGATCTCTGATCCCGTGCTCTAGTGGACCTGTCCCCCAGCTCTGCTTTGCTTCTGTAAATGGCTTATGATTTGGAAAAGATCCAAGGTATGAAGCTAAACAAATGACTGAATGTCACTCACAACAGAATGGAGAGAAGCGAGCACAAAAGCCTCTGCAGATTCAAAGTTTAAACACCAACATCTTAAATGGAAAAAGACTAGTCAAGTCTATTAACATTTTGTGAATACTCATATCACAGCGTTACTCTTTTAGAAGAAAGTTATATATTTACTATTAGCAAATACAAATTTTTCCAGTTACTATCTTTTCTATCAGTTCCAGTGCCAAGCAAGTCCTCTGTGTTTATCTTTGTTTTGGAAATAGTGTCTCTGTACAACTGTTCCTTTTAAATTCAGATGTTCCTGAAATTGCGTTTTCTCCCAGAGGGGAACAGTGAAATGAGTGAAATCTTGGCAAAAAAATGTTTTGTTGCAAGAAGGCTAAATTACTGTTATTGCAAAAGCCCAAATCATTCTCCTTGCAGGATTCAACAGACAATAGCTTGTGCATTTAAGTTAACCCCAAGTCCATAAAAAACATATGTTGCATGGGTCACTAGAGTACTGAAGGGCCAACAAGAGCATAAATGGAGTAAAACACAAACATAAGCAATCTTTGTGGATAAGCTATGCAAACAGTGAACCACTTTAGAGCAATGAGGCAGTGACATCTGATCCTCACCAGAGTAGTTGTTAACTGGGGTTATGCTGAAAATTTCAAGCTGTAACTATGCGTGTAGTTAAGGAAGTGGACATACAACACAACACAGTAGTTCACATCTTGGGCTTAAAATAAGTCCCTGCACTTTACTAAGCTGATCAAAAGCCTAATCACGAATTTTTAAGAGCACCTTTTTCTGCTGACACTCTGAATGAGTACCTGTCTTACACTGTCTACATAAATGTTTTTTTCTACTGTAATAGACTTCAGAATAATTGGGAATGTTTTTAAAGTGATACCTTAAATGATTTTATCTCCAGGTTACCTTTATCCAATGATTAGCCTAAGTCAGCTTTAAATTTTGATGCTGTTGTCTAGGAGAAAGGAGTGCAGCAAGGATGCATATTGTACAGTCAGGATTCATTCTTGGTCAGCTTGTCTTCTACTGCCATCTATTGAAGTACTCAGCCCATTTCCTGTAGCTAATATGTTATTTAAATATATCTTATGCTTTGGAGGACAATGCAGGATGCTCCATCAGTAAATATGCCAAAGAATGCAGAAGAAAAATCAAGGCATTACAGTTGCAGATTTTGCCAAAACTTTTGACTGCAACGTATCGTTACTCTCTGGATTTTGAGACAAAAAAATGAGGATGAATGCAGACCAGAAACTCATAGAAAGAATTATTACCTAACTGAAAAGCAAAAAGGAGCTCCTTAGTGCAATTCACATGGAAACCGGAACATCGTCATCTGTCATGGAGTTATCTCTAGATCTATCTGTGTCTGTGACAGGTGGACAGCAGGCTTACCAGCCAGAAGAAAAAAAAAAAAAAAAAAAGGGGAGGGGGGGTGTTAACCGCTTATGGGCTGGTTTAGCTCAGTTTTGTGACTAATGGGACAGGGGACCCACAGACCCAGGCCCCGGGAAAAGGGGGAAGGGTTGGGAGATGGGCCTAAAAACGGAACAGCGGCAACGAGGAGGAAAGTTAATTACAAAGCATGATATCAGAATGCAAGATAACACAATATAATACAACATAACTGGAATTGAGGCTAACAAATCAAATAAAATGAGAGAGTGTCCAAAACTGAAGGCCTTACTCTAAAGCTGAGGATGGTTAGGGAGCACGCACTGTGAGACGAGCAGCAAAAAAGAGACAGTCTCGTGACTTGTGAGCAGTTTTATCTCTCCCTCTGAATGCCAAGTCCTCTGGGGTACGTAGTTGTTCTTCTCTTCTGAGAACCAGGTACCCAGTAAATTGGCAGTCTGCGGAACTGGAGCATTAACTCTTTAACTCCCAGTGCTTTACGTGATGTTATGATGTGGAATACTGATAACAAAAATCATAAAACCATGATATCATCACAGACTAAAACCTAACCTCTAGATAATTTTATCAGTAGATGTTCCATAAGTCTTGGCTCTCCATAGTCATAACAGCTCTGTCAAAACCTTGCTAGCAGACTGCACAGTAGGACTCGTACATTAAGCAGACCATCTGGATGTGAAGAGTGCACAACTACCAAGTAACGTCAGAAGAGCTATTACATAGCTACATTCCTTGGCCTGTAAGTATAGCAGCTCTAAGACAGTGGTTAAAGCGTTCTATATTGCCACACTATGAGCCCAGTGACTATGCTGGTCAGGTACAATCTCCCAGGCACTGCAAATGTGCTGGACTACTTCAGCTGAAGCGCTCGAGACAGAAATCTTGTATGGAGCAGAAAGGTTAGGATTCACATAACCTTATTATACTGTATCACTATAAGCTCTCAAAGCCAGACCACGGAGTCTTGCTTTTTGTGATTCAGTAAGCGTAGTAAGAGAAGTTTCTGCAGCAGCAACTGGCTTGCAGCTATCACATAATTCATAGGCACATCACTCTTTGATAATTCTTTGCTCTGAGCATTTTGTATGAGGATTTCCACTCTGCGATGCAGAATCCCTACCTTTCAAGCTGCTGCTACAGCTCGTTTCAAAAACACTAGGGATACCTTTTGCTGAAAAATCGACTTCTGCTGACCTAGAGAAGAAAACAGAGTGTTCGCTTGTTTTCTACTATTTGGTTTGGGTTATCTTCAAATAATTTACCACAAGAATTGTCCTTACCCCACCTATTTTCCCACTTCTAATCCCCAGAATACCACAGATAGCTCTGTGCCCTGCTGCACCAATGCAGTAGAACAGTCCTTTCTTCTGCTGCTGCACCAATGCAGTAGAACATATTTTCTTTAGTTAGGATTTAAGACTTCCACTTCTCATCCAGAGAAACAGGGCATTGAGGAGCTAAGGAGTTGTTTCCTCAGTTTACATTTTCAAGGGCTGAAATAGACATTTCTAAAACCTTGAATTATTTCATATTGCTGCCTCAGGGAAAAAAAAGCAAACAGGTCCCTCCAACATTTAAAACAAGTGGCTTACTGCAGCTTTTATTGGAATAATTACAAGTAGAAGAAACATGGCACTTCCATTTTTCACAGTGGGATAAACACCTCAGGAAGCAATGGGCTACAAAGCTACAGCAATACAGTGAAAAACCAAATAATATTAAATAAACCAAAACCCAAGCTTGTTCAGACATGGCAGCTTCTTCTATGCAGAAACCACAGCTTTCAGGACAGCAAAGCACAATGCAGAGGCAGCAACATCATCATCCTATGCTCAGAGAACAGGGGAACTCTCACAACAAACATAGTATCGCCTAATGTGTCCTAAGGCAGAGTGAAAGCGAAAGGTGTGGACACAAAGGTGGGTTATTCATTCAGCTAACAGTCCTGCTCAGCTTCCTTCCCTCCAGCGCAGAAGACCGTGGCTGTGCAGTCACTGAGCCATCTGAGCCTCCATTGCCTGGGCTGTCCATTCTGGGGCTGTCTGACTTATCTTCTCCAGCAGGTTGTTCACCTGGAAACACAGGGACTGTATCTGCTTATCCCAAGTTGGCAAAGCTTCACGAGCTGCAAAAGGAAACCACAGAAAACAAAGTATAGTCTTGGCAATCCTCTGTCATTGTTTAAATGCAAGTTTCACCTTTGGCACTGCTCTCACCTGCCTTGTGCGGCAGGTTATACTCAATTCTGTGTTCAAAAGTTACAATGATTTTGACTGTCTCTTACAAGCCTAACTCCTGCCTTGCAAAAAAGTGAGCATAGAAAATCCTGATAAACCTATTCCTACGAGGAGACTGAGAGAATAAATTCACACTTTGCTATGGATAAGAGAATGTGCAACACACAGACGTGAAGACTGCTACCTCCTCTGATAAATGAGGAAAGAGAACTGTCTACAGCAGATATGGAGAAGGCTGAGGTACTTAATGAGTTCTCTGCCTAAGTCTTAACTGGTAGTCAGGCTTCTCATATTTCTCACAACACTGAACCCCACATCCCTGAACCTCTTGGTGGGAACTGGGGGAGCAAATTCCAACCCACTGTAAGGGCAGAGCAAGTTCAAGACCACCTTGTAAGACTAAATGTGTACAAGTCCCTCGAGCCAGATGACACACATCCCATGATCCTAAGGGAGCTGGCTGATGTGGTTGCTGAGCTGCTCTCCATCATATTTAAGAAGTCATGGCTGGCAGGTGAAGTCTCAAGAGACTGGAAAAAAGGAAACATCACTCCCACTTATAAGAAAGGGAAGAAGGAAGACCTGGGGAACTACAGCTCAGTGAGCTCTGTGTCTGGGAAGATCACGGAACAGATCCTCCTGGAAGACGTGTTAATGCACGCGAGGAATAAGCAGGTGATCTGTGACAGTCAGCGTGGCTTCACAAGGAAAGGTCACGCCTGACAAATCTACTAGCCTTCTAAGATTGAGTGACACCATCAGTGGGCAAAGGAAGGGCAGTTGATGAAGGCCTTTGACGTAGTCCCCCACCACAACCTTATCTTCCTTGGTAGAGGGAGATAATGAAAAACTTAACACGAGCCAACAGTGCGCTTGCAGGCCAGAAGGCCAATGGTATCTTGGGCTGCACTAGAAGAGGGGCGGCCAGCAGGGCGAGGGAGAGGATTGTTCCTCTCTACTCTGCCCTCATGAGGCCCCAGCTGGATTACTGCATCCAGGTCTGGGGGCCCCAATACAGGAAAGATGTGGAGCTGTTGGAGAGGGTCCAGACGAGGGACACGAAGATGGGCTGGAGCACCTCTCTTGTGAAGACAGGCTGAAGAAGCTGGGCTTGTTCAGTCTGGAGAAGAGAAGGCTAAAGGAAGATCTCATTACAGCCTTCCAATATTTAAAAGGAGTTTATAAACAGGAGATAAATCAACTTTTTAAATGAGTAGATAGTGATAGGACAAGGGGGAATGATTTAACTAAAGGAGGGGAAATTTATATTAGATGTCAGAGAAGTTTTTAACTAAGAGGGTGGTGAGGTACTGGAACAAGCTGCCCAGAGAGGCTGCGGATGCTCCATCCTTGGAGTCTTTCAAGGCCAGGCTGGATGGGGCCCTTGGCAACCTGATCAAGTACTTGATCTAGCAGTTGACAACCCTGCCTGTAGTGGTGGGGTTGGAATTTGATCCTTGAGGTCCCTTCCAACTCAAGACATACTATGATTCTCTGCTATGGAAAACTGCCACCTCCTGGCCACAGCAGCATACAGCAAAAATCATTATGGACAGCAGTTGTAAATAATTTGCTTGCATTGCTAGACAGCAACTCAAAAAGACAATTCTGAATGGCACAAAAGAATTTAAATTAAAAAAAAAAATTAAATCCCTACTTACTCTCAAAATGAACAATTCCGTCAATCTGATCAATGAATCCATTCATGCGCCCCTCAGTTATCATCTGAGAAGCTATCTTCTCTGCCTAAAATAAGGGAGAGAGAACGATTTTAGGTATCTGATCAATTCTGAAAGAAATGAAAAACAAAAATAGGTTTGATAGACCTTATACGTTTTTCATCTACATGGGGACAGAGGCAGAACCCTACCAAAAACGTCTAATCATGCACCGACATATTCTGTGGCATCAAAATATGCTATTGTCCATTCTATACTGTGTATTTTTCCTTCTCATAAAATGTGCTAAATATTTAACTTCTGTCATGTGTCCAGTACTGAATATTTAATAATTTCCTATCAGTTGACTGATTGTCCTAATATTTACTAGAGCTATTCTTGTTACATCTCTGCTGCTTTTTATTATTTTTTTTTTAAAACAAAAGGTGTAGAAAGCTGTTACCTTAGCTGCAGGGATCTCTAGTAATGCTCCAAGCTCTTCAAAGGTAATATTGTTGTAAAGTTTGCTTGCAGACAGTAAATTGTGTTCAATAACAGCTCTGTCCAGGATACTGGAACCTTATGGGTTGAATGAGACAACAACTCATAAATATAAATGAAATATTTGGTTTATATTGTAGAACAGATGTAAAGTGTTTTTTTCTAAATGTTATACACACAGAAAGTACAGGCGCATCTTGTTGCATGGCATCAGCGTAATGCCACAAAAAAAAAAAAAGAAAGTGAACAAAAAGACTTCCTGCAGTGAATTTTTTTTTAATACAGGTAGCTTCAAACCTTTTATTTAGCATTCTGGGAAATAACCTTAAATAATCACATGAATAATGCTATGCTCTTTTCTGTTCCCTTAGGGACTGCAAAGGGCACACCTGGATGAACAAGCAGCACTATAAGGCTTTAGAGAAATACATACCATCAGCTGTAGTTGCTTTCTGGTGAGGCATTAGCATAGCTGCAAACTCTTGCAGTTGGTTTCCACGTATAATTCTGTCAAGATACATTTTCTCCAAGATCCCATAGGCTGCAAGCTGCTGGCATCTCTCATCCTTGAAAAGCGTAGCAAGCATGCGAGAACGCTGCTGTCCTAGGGAGCCAAGAAGAATCCCCATAAATTGCCACCAAATAGTGGAGTATTGACAGATAATCAACAAAGATCTCTCTCTTTCTAATACATGCAATTAACAAAGGTCTACCAGAGAGAACTCAGTTGCATTCAGTTCCAAAGCACTAACTTTATTTTGAATCTTTACACGGTCCCTCATCACTGGCAAATAAACAAGTACTCCAGCTCTGAATTAACACTATGCCAACAGATTATTGACACTGTTCACAATTCTGGATTCCTCAGGTCCTTCCCCCAGTATAATGTACAAGTTGATTTGCTTCAGGAATACGCCTGTTGGGTCTCTTACACAAAAACGTATTGTATTTTACCTGCTGATGCCAGAATAGTACAATGCAAAGCATGCTTCAGTGCCTCCAGTCGCTCACTTTCATGAACTATGCTCTTATAGGACAGCTCATTGTATCTTTGGGCAGCCTCGATGAACTTTCTTCTGTAATCAAGAACTCGAGCATAACAAACCTAGGAAGAAAATGTCTGGGTAAAGGGAAACAAGAAGGGATGGCTGCATAGTACAGGTGTGCATTAATTCCCACATGATCAACTGGGAGCTCCGATAAACATTTCTTTACTGCATCCTCAGCAAATCTGCAACACCAAATAATCAGCTTGGCTTGTAAAAATCAGGCTGAAGTGGCATGACAGATGATTGAAAGGGCCTTTCCCAGCAATATTCACGTTAAACACTGCATTTGTCTAAATGCAAGAAACAGCAAGTGGAATATTGTACTGTGATTAAGCTGCCCTTTTGTTAGTGACATCAACAACTAGCACTTAGTAATTTTTATTTTTCAAATGTTTGCTTTTCTCTCAAAAGCTCTCAATCAGCATCTGCTATTTCTTCTTCTAAAACTTCAAAAACTTTATAAATTAGTGTAAAAACTATATGTACAGGAAATCAAACAATAAGCAAAAAGGTCAATTAATTTACTGCTCTGGACTTAAGATAACATTCATGGATGGTATTTGGTATTTAACTGCGGCTGGTAAAAAAAAAAACTCTAACAGTCTCTAATACTGGACATGTTTTTTTTTTCCTTTTAGATATACAAAGATAGGGGACAATATTTTAAGTAAAATTTGGTTATTTTGAGCCAGTAAAGCTGGCATATAAGGAACCTTAGCACGTTTCTCTCCAAATTCTAAGGAATTAGCTGCCTAATTATTGCTAAGATGCGGCTCTCAAGTTCCCAAGACCATTTAAAAGCTCTTCCTTTGTCTCTTTCAGCGTTACGAAAGTTTTGGTGGCGCTGTATGAAAACCATCTAATTGTGGAAGCATTTCCCTTCAGAAAGAGGAAATCCAAGTGAGATCACCTTATAATGGATTTGTAGCTGTTCATTTGTTGATTCATTCTGAAGCAGGGAAGCTCGATTAATGTAAGCTTCTGCTTGAACTGGGTCATCATCCTCCAGATACAGCCTGGCAATTTTCAGGTAGGTCTCCAGTTTATAATCTACGTTGTACTGCCTGTAAAGAAACAGATAAACAGGAGGTCAGAGATGCTCCACTACTGCCTTTGCTATTTCCTGTTCTAAACATCCTGATGCTTAAGCACACGGCAGCTTTTGTTTTACCCTGCTTTCTTTTTAACTATATCAAAAAAACTGAGATAAAGCAAAATTTAAAACTGGCTCCTACGAACACAAGCAGAAACAGGTTTCTAATGGGTTGAACATTTGCTATAAACAAGGAGACACTTAGGAGCTTGCAGTGAAACAAATAGGAGCTAAATGGGCAAAGCCCATTCAGCAACTCCTACATACACATTGAGAAAAGAGATTAAAAAGGAAAGCCCTGGAAAAATAACAGCAAGGGTTTTACGCTTCAACAAACAACAACAGAAAACTAACATCAAATTTCAAACTACGTCTTGATTTTGAACTGTAAAAGCCAACGCCTGGAAGAATTTTCAGAAACATTGTCAATAAATTTGATTAATAAATAGTGGGAAAATTTCCAGAGCAGTGTTTAGACAAGACTAGAATGTTTTCTGTAAGGAACAGTCACCAAATTGTACTTGCACAGTCTAGCTAACATGCACCCAGAAACTTCCCACTCTCTGGTCCACTTAACTAAGGAAGGAGCAAGTGTATTACACACTGCAGAACAGTGTCTAGCACATTACTTACTTTTGCCCTGTTTCCAAAGGGATCCCCACCAATACTTGTGCTGCATTTCTCCAGTCTTCTTCTTTCTCATAGATGGATGCAAGATGTTGCCTTATTGAAGCAACCTAGGCAATAATAAAGTCAATAGGAAACATCATAAAAGTTGAATGGTTTCCTGTTCTAAGTATTCACCTTACTCTTCTTGTCCACTAACCCCACTAGCCCTCAAGTGATACAACATCTTCACAGATAGAGCAACCTGCACACACACACTTCTTCCCCCATGAAGGTTTTAAATCCTCTGTCTAGTCTTAAGATGGAGCTTTTAAATACGAGCAATTTGAAGTATTTCCTAATAGGCTTGCAGCTAGATAAAAAGGAGCTGGTCTTCAGGGAATGATAAGCAGTGACCCATTATGAAACCTTTTAAAAGATGAAACAATGTTTCTGAGAACCACAACACCAAGATTCACAAGCCCTTTCTTGCAGTCATACCTCATACCAAGCCTCTGAGATACAAATGAGCTGAACTATGACTAGGTCTTAATTCTGAAACATAGACTTTGCAGAACTGCTGCCAGAAGGTAAAATATCAGTGGTACGGTCTGGGTGTTGTACGAAAAAGTGTGGTTAGAAAAAGAAATCATCTGGCGTTAAGGACTTAATTTGTGCATAATCATTGTAACATATGGGTAAGCGTGTTCAGTTTGGATTTAGAGTGAAAGCTGCTTAAAAAAGACAAAAGGTAAACAGACATAAATATAAATTATGACAGAAACTGCCTTTTCTTCTCTAGTACTAGATCCTGTAGGCTTGTCACATACTTCTTTAAGTATTCTCAAACAGCAGTGAATAATCACTGAAGAAAATCAACCAAATTCAAAACAAAGCAGTACATTCAGTGAGTAACTGCAGAATTGGAATTTCATTATTTCCCCCCCCCCCCAGTAAACGATTTTAGCTTAAATATATATCAAGAAATATATACATAAGCATACATATCCACACAGGGATTTTTTTCTTTTTTTAATTAAAGAACAGCTACTTGGCAAAATGATTCTCTCCTTAAATCACCTGATCACCTGCCTGTTCCCTCTGCTGGGTAAATGCAATACAGTGAGCCCCAGTTCATCTCAGAAGAGTGCCTCCGGTTGCTCATGCATTGTTTCATTTTAAGAAGCCATTTTCAGGCAGCAGGGGAACAACACGCCCAGCATCCTGATGAAGAGACTAAGTCAGTATTGTTTCCATGGTTCTAAATGCTCCCTGCATTCAGCTTCTTTCATGTGAATAGTACTGCATAATTGGCTCAAAGTAGGAATGTCCATTTTGACCAGTACTTCTGAAAAATAGTCAGAGGTAAATTAAAAAAAAAAAACCACCACCTGCAGACCAAAACCTTTTGTCACTGATCTCTCACCTGCTCCTCAAATGAAATGACTCTAGGTTGTATCTTTTCCAGGGTGAAGTGGTATATTTCTTTGGCCGTGCTGTCAGGAAGACTTGGAAGATGGGTGCAGAAATCTGTCAGCAGCTGACGTGATATCACTAGGCTGACATTCTCGTTCACCACTAGTTCAGAGACACATGGAAGAAAAGCACAAGATGGATGCAATGTTTGTCAGCACCTTCAGTGTAAGTGATCCCTAGCCAATCAATCATTTACTTTTATATTAAATTTAAGTAATCCAAATGTTTAAAAATCTGTATGTCAGTCACGGCACGTTACTTTTTCTAAAGATTAATTTTATTCCCTCAGAAATTGTTTACACTAGAGGTCACTAGAGTTCTAACACCTGACAAATAATGAAGTATTTCTCACTTTAGTTTATAGTTTATAAAGATGCTTTATTCTGAATCATTGTTCTCGGTTGCTAAAACACCTTGGACAAAATAAACCATTAGGCTAAATTTCATTAATTCTACTAAAAATACAAGAGATATAATTTCAATTTGACCTATTCAATTGGCCAAATGTACAACACAATACAAAAAACACCTAATCATTTCTTTCTGGTCATTTTCCAAACTAAGCAGAGACTGAGAAAGATGGGGATTATTAGTTTAAAGACTACTAAGGATCCAGTATTAATTTAAGCATTCAACCGAGTACTTTATGATATTACTCTCAGATGCTGTCACACTGACAAGCTAGAAAGTTAAATTAACTTATAAAATCCACCAAACCCATTTTCCCGTAGCTTTTGAATATCCTGCATATGGTTTCTCTCTCGGTCTTGTTTAAGTTCCAACAGGATCAAAAATATCATATATTTACATAGCTTCTTGTAGACACGACAAACGTGTAATCTCACGGATCTCTGGCTTTCACTCAGTATGCAATAAATTACATCAAATGCACTTACTTGCTTCTACAAAAGCTTTCAAAGCTTCAAGTTGTTGTGCACCTGACAGCTGAATCGCTTTTTCCAATATTTGACGATATCTGTCCACAAGAGAAAAAAATAAATATATCTACATCTGTGAGATAGCATTTTCAGTCACCATTCCTGCTTCTTTGTTTATTTACCATCTCAGAGCTCTCCTTCTGCTTCTATTTTCTTCTGTCTTTGAGGTGGAAGTTTTCCAGCATGTTTGTGCTGAAGTGCCTGGAACACTCACCTAAAATGGGTATCTGTCTCTTTTTAAATATCAGGACTAGACTATCAGATAACAGCTCGTTTTGTTATCCTGTACTGTTTGTGCAATTGAGGTTTAAAAATAACAATATTCCGTGATAGGGCAGTTCTCTTTTATCATACAGAGGTGCCAGAGAAAAAGTAATAAAACTACATCCTCTGTAGATGAGGACAGCTTAATTTAGAGAAAGGTTCAAGCTGTCACATTCAGTGAAAACAATAATCAAAGAATCATTAAGGCTGGAAAAGTCCTCTTAAGACCACCGAGTCCAACCCCAACCCATCCCCGCTAACCATGTCCCTCAGTGCCACAACTCCATGGTTCTTGAACACCTCCAGGGACAGTGACTCCACCACTACACTGGGCAGCCCGTGCCAGTGCCTCACCACTCTTTTGGAGAATAAATGTTTCCCAATATGCAACCTGAACCTTCCCAATGGAACTTAAGGCCATTACCTCTTGTCCTATTGCTGTTAGCTGAAAGAAGAGGCCAACCCCCACCTCGCTACAACCTCCTCCAGGGAGTCGTAGAGACAGAGAAAATCTCCCCTGAGCCTTCTCCAGACTGAGCAATCAGCTGTTCCCCATACGCTATTCCAGTTTTAGTGCTTTGTACGAGAGACCCAAGACAACCAGGGGCCATAATCTCAGGGTGCAAAGCACCAAAGCGGAATAAAAACCTTTTGAAATGTTCCACTCAAAAGACAGACTGAACATGATCATGTTCATTGCTTTTTTTTTTGAACGAGAAACTCTAAAAGCAAAGACATTCCTCCAGAAGACTAAGAACTGGGACTTGAGGAATTCCAGTTCCATCAGCATCAGACGCTGCCCTCGAGGGAGGGAGAAAAACCGCTGTGACACACTGCATTGTGAGCAGCTTAAGATGCAATATCAAAACTAGGTGTGTAAGTTAAAGAAGAAAAGCGTTAAGGAAGGTTTCAGGGTCCCCACAGCAGAAGCACAGGGACACAGGGCCCGTCACCACCCAGGGGCCAGGGCCGCCAGGGACGATACGGCGGTCCCAAGGCCTTCCCCAGAAATTAAAAATAAGCGATAAGTAGCAAAATCATGAGACCAATCCTTCTTATTTTCTCCTTTTTTTTATTAAAATTAACGCTTCAGAAGTGTGACCCTTGGGCCACAGCCACCCAGAGCCCCCTCAGAGCCCGGCACTATCCGCCGCCCCCACCCACCCCGCCCCACCGAAGGGAGACCGCCGCCAGAACTCACTTTCCCGCCAAGTCCTTGTGGGAGCCGCTAGAGTTCATCAGCTGCGCCAGCTCTTGCCGCACCGCCGCCGCCATCTTCTCGCCTACCATAGAGCGGCGGCGCCGGCGGGCTAGAGCGGCCACACGGTGAGGGGGGGCGGAACCGGAAGCTCGAGGAAGCGGGAGGGGGTAAGCGCTGCGCCGGCGGTTGCCAGGGCGCCGCGGCGCAGTATTATGGGATGCGGCGGGGGAACGGCGCGGGGCGCGTGATTTTGAACAAACGCGGCGGCTCCTCGCGGGCACTGCCGCCGCCGCCGCCGGGTGCGGCACCGGAGCGCGGCGCGGAGCGAGGAAGAGGAGGAGGCGGCGGCAGGGAAGCGCCCGCCCGCCCGGTGAGTGCCGAGGGGCGGGAAAGCGGCGGCGGGAGGGAAGGAGCGGCGGTCGGGAGCGGCGGGGCGCTGACAGCCGGCGGCAGGCCGCAGGCCCGGCCCGCCGCGGGGCTACGCAACGGGCTGCGGAGGAGCGCCGCGCTCTGCCCTCCGCCGCGAGGGGTGGTGGCCCTTCGGTACCGGAGCGGGAGGACGGGCGCCGGGGGCAGGTGCGGCGGGGGCGGGCGGGCGGCGGTGACGGGGTGAAAATGGCGGATCTTTCGAAATAGGGCCGGCGGCTCCCGGCCGCCCCCGCGCCGCCACCGCTGAGGGGAGGCCCCGGGGGGAACGGAACGGAGCGGAGCGGTCGTCGGGGGGAGGGGGCGCGCGCGCGGAGGGCTGCGGGGCTCGGGCCGGGCCTGCGGGCGGCGGGGCCTGGCGGAACCGCGGCGCCCGGTTGCGGAGCGGGTTGGAGAGCCCCGAGTTCCCGGAGCGCGGCCGCCCTTTGTCTGCGGGATGCCGGCCCCGGGGAGGACGGAGCAGCCCGGCTCCGCGCTCCCGCAGCGCAGGTGCGGAAGCGGTACCTGACCCCGCGTCCCTCGGACTCGAGCACCTGCTGGACGGGTCCCGGCTCCCCACGGCGTCGCTTGTGCCGGTGGTCGGAGTGCGGTGTTAATTATTTGCGGCCTTGGCTTGTCAGCACATCGTCTGCTAATTACGTAACGTTCTGTGTGAGGGCTTCGGGTTCCAAAGCATATGGGATCGCCTGTCAGGATGAAACTTGCGCCTGCGGAATGCTCCAGGATGGAGATCTGCGATCGAGGAGGGGCAGACAGTGAGGTGAGCCCTCACAGGTCTGGCCTTCTGAACTGCTGCACAGTTCTTACAGCAAATGGTGAACGTGGCAGAATCATTCTGAGTGCGCTTTGCAGTGTTTACCTAAAGCTGGTAGTAGCAGCAAAGCCTTCCACCTGTGGTAACCTTTTTCACAGTAGCTTTCTGGCATAGTGGAGGCAAGAAGAACAGTGAGTTATCAGCTGAGTGTTTCCTCTGGCAGAGGAGTTCCCTCACAAAATGCTTTAGCCGTCTCATTTTGTTCCCTAAAACATCCAGCTGATGTGTGCATGGTAAGGAATGACGTGGTTGTGTGCCTTGCACAGATTTGCACTAACCAACAGATTAATGTGTGTATTGCTCCATGAGCAAAGCACTCCTAAAGGCTAACTGGAGGAGCGTGTTAGAAAACAGGGCCCAGCTAATCCTGCGAGTTGAAAATGTGCTCTACGCTGGCTGTAGAGCTATCAGTTTGAGCAGCTTATATGCAAGGTTAATTGTTCAGATTACATCTCACAGCTATCTACTGTTTGTTTTGCTTATTCTACTGTGCACAGCCCAGCTCAGATGGTTTGTCGCTGAACGCTCTGAACAGTTCAACTTGTTTTCTCAGAAGAAGCTGTAACTAACTGGTTTCAGATCGAGTATCTGCTAACCACAGGTGAACTGAAAGTGTGGAGAGCTATGGGATTTCAGACTCAGAGGCACTAGTACCTCATACGTCTTTTTTATTTTAGATTTTAAGAAGCAATTGCTCTAAGCCCCTTGGATTCATTTCCCTCTTGCCTGTTGGAAAAATATTTTATGGGAAATGAAGCAAGGCAAACTACGGAGGGCTGTTAGTTTCTGTTTTTGCAACAAACTGTTTCTTGCTTCTCTTCCCTCCCTGTACTGTAGCAGTGGTGACTTCCTTCTTCACACCTAGTTAGAAAAACTTGTGATGTCCAAACGAATTTGTTTGCTGCAGTTCTGGGATCCATTACAAGTGCCTAAGAGATAAATTCTTGGTTTTATCCTTATTAGGACCTCCCAAAGACAAGTGGATAACGGTTTCTAGAAAGCTTGCTTCTAGGGCTTGTCTTGAGTAGCTTCAAATATAGTAGCTCAAAATATGTAAAGCAGCATGGAGTCCTCAGTACAGCCTATGAGTCATCTTGCAAGCTTTATAATATTAGAAAACGTCAGTTTGTCTTGTGTGAGAAAGAAGGAGACTTATAGAATAACTTATTGGTTGATAACGGGGTCACATAGCAACACAATTTGAGAGGTTCACGTTTCTCATGTTCCAGATTCGGACAAAGACTAGCAGCTCCTCCAACCTGTGTGTCAGTCCCCTTCACAAGCCATACTTCTGCCATCAAAGATGTTGCTGCCCAGCCTTGGGTAATGTTCATGCCTTTGGGCTATGTTCTGATCCATCACATGAGTTCCAGGTACATATATTCAGAGATTTCCTGCCAGTTTTTGTAATTTTTCACTTGCAATTTACCTTTTGTTCTAAGTATTACTCTCCCTTTTATTTAGAAGACTTAGAAAAAATGTAGCTACGCACCTCCCTGATCCCATGAGCACGTCTTGCTACTTTCTTGATGTTGATTCTGTTCCTTCCTCTTTCATGCTTCTCCTTCTCTCGTATTGTGCTTAAACACTTAGACAGCTCTGCATAGTCCACACAGTGAAAGACTCATCTATGTTAATACTAATATGGGTTTTGTTTTAAGCTGGAGTGGATCTGCACCAGATGGCCTGATGTAGTCTGGTGGCCTGCCACCCCTGGGCGTTGGTAGTACTCCCATCTTCTGCTCCTGTTGCTTGCTCTGAACTGGCTTTCTGGTTCTCCCAAAGCCCTTGCTGAGCCAAAGTAGCTCTAGCAGGCAGAAGCTGCGCAAGGAGCATTAATGCCAAGCTTCCCTGGTACCCTTACCCCATTGCATCATGGACTGTGCCGTGGTTCTGGTGCTCGCAGACTTTGAGCCAAGTTCTCACCGTGCTAACACACCAGTATCTGTTTGCAGCATTGCAGAGTAGTTGCCCTCCTGTGTTAATGCATGGCAGTGGTTGCATGAGACATCACTTGAACACCCGTGTCAGCAGTGTGGGGAAAGCAGGGTTGTGACAGCCTGGTTTGGGTTTGGATGGCTAGATCTAACCCAGCTCCATTCCTCGATCTGTTCCACCCCTGCAGCTACACAAATGTTTGCTAGCACAGTGAGGAAGGAACATGTTGGATGGAAATGAATAGGCAGATGCCAAAGGAAGACAGGAGAGCTTTAGCAATAGTGCCTACTGAGTACTACCAGGGAATTTGAGTACAAGACAATAATACTGCTGATGATATGCACACAGTGGTCAAATGCACAGAAAGTGCTGTCTGAAATAACAGTGAAAAGATGGATATTCCTCTGTTTTGCACTGTTAACAACCTGAAAATTGGAGCAGATGCTTACTTTATTAGTATGTAATTGCCAGTTTCTTGGTAGATAAGATTGTTTCACTACTGTTGTTCTTATTAAAATTATAATGGAAGCTTGAATTAGCCATAACTGGCCAAGGACAGGAGATTTTCTTCGTAAGTGGCTTGTGGGCAAGTTCATTTTCTTTTGTTTTGTTTTTTTTTCTTCCAGCCATTCTTAAGAAAATGGCTAGCACTTCTATAATAAACGTGGCAGAAGTGACATCAGCCTAATATTTTCTCCCATTAAAAACAAACTGAAATATTTCCTGTGTAATGTAGAACTATCTTGTGCCTTGCATGTGATAACTGGTACTTTAAACCCATAAAGACCCCTAATTAGGGGTAGCTTGCTCATTCTACCCACATGGAGTAATGGCAAGAGGATGCTGCACCTTGAGCGAATTATGGTTGCCTTGGGAACTGTTTTAATTTTTGTAACTATAGCCAGATGAATTTATGACGAAGAACATAAAAACGTCTCTTTAGGTGAAGCACTTGATGGTTCTTCTTAGTATTCCTTTTAACAGATTGGAGGGGAAAAAAAAAAACCTGCTACTTACATGAGTTCTGTATACAGCATCTGATAAGGAGTAAGGTTGTTTTCCCTTGCAACAATTTGCTTTGTTATTGTCTTCGATAAATCTAAACTGTGATCTTCTGAGAAATAGACAGGCTCCCTCCCTGTCTCACCTTGTGAAGAGAATGGAAATGATTTTGTTTCACGTGTATAATTTTTCTTATTGTGTCATAGTGATTTGCATTCATTTCGCTGTAACATATACAAACATAGTGAGTTTGTGAGCTTAGTTTATTAATTTTTCCACTGACCTTTGTTAATCATAGCTTTCTTAAGAGTTAACGTTTTGGGTTTCTTGTGACTGTATTTTTAAGGCCATCTCTAGCTCAGTAAGCTTAAACAAAAGACTCTCTGTTGGAAGAAATGCACTGCTGAGTGATTTTGTAATTCTTTGCTTTATGACAAAACAAACCCTGTAATTTTTGAGACAAAACGTGAAGCACAAAAGAGATTGAGGAAATGAGGAATATGTGAAATGAAGGACACTGCTTTGCCCATTATTGAAATAGTCACATAGAAGGATGGTAATTAATTAGGAGAATTGTAGTACACTGATGACCTACACATGGTTGTGGTCTTAAATTTGATATTATGTTAATAGTCCTGAACAAACCTTGGGTGTGCATATGCTTTTGTGAAGGCTTTCCTACCAAATGAAACACTGACTGTGAAGTGTTTCTTTAGAATTGTTTTCAGACCTTTTACACCATTGATCTTTGTGAGTTTCAGTTGCCTGGGACGTTTGGTGTGTGCCTGTATGAACTTGGCAAAAAGGAACTTGGGAAAACACGGTAAACAAGAAAATGAGGTGTTTTTTATTGTTGTTGAATAAAATGACCCAATCAAATGATTTCTCTAAGGCTTCTTTCTTTCTTTTTTTTTTTTTATCTAACTTACATTATCAAGTGACCTCCACTTCTGACCTGTAGCTTGGTTCTGCATTGCATGGGCAGATATTGTGTGCCACCTGCATTATCTAGAAGATAAGAATCTGTGGGGACTACAAGGCTTGTATTTTTATATAGTTAAATCAAGATTTTCTTGAACTAAAATTCTTCTGTTTTTTGCGGTAATTTCTGGAGCGTTAAACCAAGTAGCCATGTTTGGTTTTCCTCCTCCCACAGAATAGTTTGGTGTTGGTGCTGCAAACTGGCTGCAACCTTAGGGAGTAGCAAAGCTGTAGTCCATTGAAGGACTACAGTGATAGAGGAAAGGCTGTTGCTTTGTTACCTGTGAAGAAAAAATTAACAGTTGGATGTGAGATATGGAGTCTCCCAGAAGGAAGCTGAAAACTTGAAAGAGGGAGGCTGCAGGTGTGTTTTCACAATGGATGGCTACTGGAACAACTGGGGGATATATATGAGCTCCACCTCTCCATTGGAGGGGTAGATGAGTTTGGGTGTTGCGTCTAGAAATTCATGTAGGCTGAATCTAAAAAGCTTTGACTTCTGGCTGGTCGTCCTGCATTCTCAAATCAAGTTTCGATGGCATTGTCCTAATGAGTTACTCTTGCTTATTCTTGTAATTTGTTTGTAGCTGTAAAATCAGCTTTTTTTTAATAGAACAACTCTTAGTTGTTCAGATCAGAACCTGGGCTACCCTCAGCAATGCAGGTGTTGTACAGTTTTGCACAAATGTCCCATAGTTGCTTATAGGTTCTATAGATGCAGTTGGGTGTTGACTTTAATAAAACTTGGTTAGGTGCGTGTTTGGTACGTGTCCTGAGCTGGGCTCTGGTGGACTTCGAGAGGTTGACACAGGCTGATTGGAGTACGTTGTGCTCTCACCATGCTGAGTCACAGCAAGTAACCTGCCAAGGTGGGATTGTTTCTGCACAGTCGGCTTCAGTGTCTCACAATGTGTAACACTGTTGAACTCCTGTTACAGAAACTGTGAATTGGCAGTTTGCAAATGCTTTTCTAATATACGAAGAGCTGTTGTCGGTGAGGAAAGAAGCAAGCAATGAGCTTGGCGATCTTGAAAGATGAAAACATTTTCCATGGAGAAACACGAGGCCTTGCGTTAATTTTTCTTTTATTCTGTGAATGAGACGAACCTTGTGGATCCATTTCAACTCAGCATGGTGGTGACTTGTCTGGCTATCAATATGTTTGCTGTGAAAGTGCAATTGGGAAGAGTGTCCTGTGAGGCCGGGAGGGGATATGTGGAGCAGCACAGAGGGCACATGCAGAGAACTCTTTCTTGCAGGTGTCTTTTGTGTGCTGCGAATAGAGCATCTGCAGAGATGGAATAAGATACAGAGAGTATCTCTGTGTTGTGTCCATGATGTTGAAAACAAAAAAGCTATCAGGTATGCTGTGTGTATCAAGCCTCTCTGGCTAGTTCGCTGTGTGTAAAATGTTTTTCAAGTTTTTGTCTGAAAAACTTAACAGTCAGATTGCTTACAAACTCTTGAGGAAAACTCATCACTATATGTTTTATGCCCAGAAGTTCTTCAGTTCTTCAGCCATTTGCGTTACCATCTTCAGACATCTGAGAAGCTTGAATTTGAAGTGGCCCATATACTTGCGGCGCAGAAACCAAGATTTCACTGAAATTCCCATTTCTCCTATTGTATTGATATCTTGTCTCAAAATCTTCACGTGGAATTGATTCCACAAAAGCAAGCCAGATGCTGTGCAATGTGGTTATTCGAATCACTTTCTTTCAAAAGCAGTATGAAAGTCTTCTATCTAGAGATTTAAGTGTAAGGGAGGAGTAATTATGTTTTTGGCATCAAAGCCAAATCATGATTTGCCTGCAGGCAAGCTGTTTATCTTCAGCTCGGTCCTTCTGCAAGTAGATAGACTTCTGCACTTGGGAAGCATTGTTGTGTTTAAGGCCGGTAGAGCCGCTGAGATCTGCAGCTAGATATGCAGGATTCTGGCAAATTATTGCAACCTGACTCTTCATAGAGATGTTGTTGCCTTTCTTCTATTGCTCAGTTGTACTCAAAACTGAAGAAAGCTAACTCACACTGATAAGATAAGCAGTAGAGGCTATTACAACTTTCACTACTCTCTGAATCCTGACAGCACTCTCTTGAAAGCATTACAGGTTGATCTCAGATTTCTATCTACTTGTAAAAGTTAAAAGAAATTAGAGATTAAAAGTAGTTACTTAAGACACGTAACCCCTGAGATTCTGTAATTCTGTGAGTCGCTAATAAAAAACGCTTTCCTGTGCCACGTTGTAGTGTATTTTTGGAAGTGAATTACCATGCTGAAATCAGCATCGCACGTGTTTTTGTTTCAGTTAGAGTAAGCTGGGTGATGTATTTTGCATCCTGGTGGGGCCGTGGTGCTGAAGTATGCATGTAACGCGCTGCGTAACCATTGTGCTTCTGGTTTTGCCAAGCCTCAGTAAAGTGGATGGTTTATGGCTCCATTACGATGAACCTTTGCACGTAAATACAAGACTAAAATACACTCTTGCAGAAATTGTTGGCAGTGAGCCTAACCTTAAAAGGTGCCTGGTATGATAACACCTGTTAGCAGTCTGTGGGGAGCTGGATATCAAGCCTGCGATGGCAGCTTCTGTGCTGCTTGTTTTCCAGTGTGTGTTTGGGGCGATAGCGCCATGTGGTCTGACTTCTTCTGTCGGCTGGCATTCAGGAGGCATCCTCAGCTTGGAAAGCAAAACCTTTATTTCAAGCTATGTTTAGAAGACTGGAAAGAAGCACTTTTTCTCAAATCTGTGTTTCTTGGGCCTATAGCTTTTACCTTTCTGTTAGCTTTTCAGTTGAGCTAAGTTTCCTACATCCATACTCATTTTGATATCAGATTCCTAATGCATTACTTTTAGCTTCCTCAGTGCTCCAGAAATTTTATGTCGATGTTATTGTATGGGTATTTCTTTCGGTCTCACCACAAAGTTTGCATAGAGCCTGAGGTTATTATGAAATGCTTCCTTAAATGTACAAAATCTACAGACACAAAACTTGGATTATTTGTGGTAATGAACACCTGCAAAATGTATTTAATGATCACGTGAGATCATAAGAACATGGGACTTTTTTTTTTTAAAGTTTGTGCTGTTGTATTACCATGAAAATGAGGGCAATTGGCAGTGCAAGCCAAAGGAGGGAGAAGGGAAATATTCTGATCTTTTTTTAGTTTCTATCTTTTAGTTTGCACTGAAGGTCTACTTGGTAGCAGATTGTTGTTTCCAGTTACAGAAGGCAAATGGGGACACTTAGTGTTCTGCTGCAATGAATATTCTATATATCCAGGTCTTTCCTGGAAGGTTGCAATAGGAGGGTGTGCACTGAGCATGCAGTGCTAAGCCTCATCGCTACACCACTCCTTCCTAAGAGAAGAGGAGAATGTGGAGGTGGGTATGGAGTCTCCTTCATGCAAACTTTTATTTGTTAGTAATCGGAGCATAAATTGATATCCTAATTATTTAATTTTTTTTCTGCCTACTTCACTTGGACGTGCCAGTCACTTCTCAAATATGCGTGTATCAATGTACATGCAGAAAGGAGTGCTGTTAGATTGACAGGCAGTGTTCCCAAGACAGTAGTAGTTTTGCTGTTAAGCATAAGCCAGAGTTTTCTTGGCACCAACAAGGAATAGACCCTCAAAGGGCACTAAGTTGCCCTCGAGGAGCAGATTTACCATCAGCTGATCATGGTTAATCTTCAGAAGCAGGCATGAGTGCAAGTTTTCCACTTGCTACAAGCTACAACTAGCAAACACAGAAAGTGTTGACTACTTGAAAAACTACAGATATGTGCAATTTGAAATGTAGATACGCCATGAAGTGCAGACTAACGTTACTAATATGACATGGTTTTGCTACCTTCTTGATGAACATTTAGTTAGCATGTGAAAGCTGGGTAACAGCTGTGAGCTATGCATAGAAAAGTAACTTGACCTTAAAGTGGTTTAGTTTTCTAGATAGGAGTCATTCTGGGAAAGTGCCTGGGATGGTTTTTGGTTTTTGTTGGTTTTGGTTTTTTTCTTTTATATTATTTGTAATGCTTTTCAGTACGCTTTTGTAATCAAGAGTAGGAGAAACATCTTTCTTGCTAATCTTGTTTCATACTTAATGATACACTTGGGCAGTGTACCAATGGTTCTTGTGGTGAAAAGGGGATTGTCCAATCCAGATTAGATCTGTTTTAAAAGGACTGTTTTCTAGATAGCAGGTCACTCGCATATATGTGTAATGTAGTTCAAGCATTGATGACTTGTATGATGTACTGCTGTCATGAAAAACTTGTGTTTTTCCCCTCTTTCCTTCGAGCTTCTGTTTCGCATGAAAGGTTTTCTGACTCATGGGGATTTTTGGTCATGTACTATATTTAAGGACTTTTACTTCTATTGTGAGAACTGCTTTTGTACTCTGTGTGTATAATCTAATTTCTGTGGTAGCACGCTGTGATTCCTTGCGTGTGAGAATTCATTTTGCTGTGAAGAAAACAGTGGCGGGTCATGGGATTGTTGAGTCTTGCAGCATGTTTGTATCAGAGGGATTGTGGTGAAGAATGGCCGTGTGGTCATGCTGCACGCATCACTTCCTAGGCTTTGAGTATGATCGGTTGAAGACTTCATGGTTAAGGCATTGGTTTTTCATATCTTTATGTTGATAAAACATACCTGTTTCAAGGCAAATGGAACACGATTTCTGCTAAACTTCAGTAAAATATGTTTATTTTTTTAAACTGCGTCCACGACAGAACAATTTCTATTCCTCTGGGTGCTTTTTGGTTAACTGTGCTCCAACTGTCCTTGCTCTTTTGTAGCATTTATGTCAATGACCGCAGTATGGAGAACTTAGTAACTGTTCCAAGGTCATAGAATTGCAAGATGCTTTCTTTTTGTGTCCTACATGCTGGAAGATTAGGAAGGGGAATAGGAACAGGTGAATGAATTGCTATTGCGTTTTTCCTACTGAGTAGTACTTAAATCTCTTCTTTTTAGGGGGAGGAGCTTCCAACTAGTTGCTGTTCAGCGATTTTAAACTACTTAATCTTTAAGTGTTAAGGTTTTTTAAAAAAAGATATTTTTCTGCTAGACAGCCTTGTGGAATGTGCCATATTGCTACTGTTAGAGAGTGCAGGTGAGCAAAACCTGAAAAATAAAGAAGAATGAGAGCACCTAAACTTCCATTGCACGTGGCTGAAAGTATCTGAAGTTTTCTAAATGAATAGCTTAAGTAAATGGAAGTGAATAATAATCGTCAAGGATTTGTTCTGTGTTTCCCCTACTTCCTCCTTCTCTTGCCTCTGTTCCATTCAATGGATTTAGAAATTGTCCTGGTTTCAACTGGGATGGAGCTGACTTTCTTCATAGTGTCTGGTATGGTGTTATGTTGTGTCTTTAGGAGAAAAACAATGTTGATAATACAGCAATGTTTCAGTTGTTGCTGAGCAGTGCTGCACAGAGCCAAGGACATCTCGGTTTTTTATCTTCTTGTCCTGCCAGTGAGAGGGTGGGGGGAGCACAATTTGCTGGGAGGGGACAGAACCAGGACAGCTGACCTAAACTGGCCAAAGGGATTTGGCCACGTGAAATCATGTGAAAAAATATGTATATAAAAAAGTGGGGAGTTGGCCAGGGAGGCAGCTGCTGATCTGGGACTGGCTGGGCATCAGTCAGTGGGTGGTGAGCAATTGTTGTGCATCACTTGTTTTGTGTCTGTATTACTGTAAATTTCTCTCTTCCTTTTCTGTCTGAGTTTTTAACTCAACTGACAAGTTCTACTTCCTTTCTCTTTTTTTTTTTTTTTAATTTTCCCAATTCTCTCCTCCATCCCATTGGGAAAGGGGGAGTGAGTGAAAGGCTGTGCGGTGTTCAGCTGCCTGCCAGGATAAACCACAAGAATAAATGAATGTTACTTTTAACCCTTACTCAATAAATCGTCTAGGAATATGCTGATTTTATTACTGTAACTTCATATGAATATTGCAGGGATTTCTGAGTTATAAAATACTCAAATCTGAGCCACAGCCTGTAGACAGTCCTCAGCTCACCTTCATCTCAAGTGGTGGTGGGAAAAAAAAAAAACACGCCTCTAAATGTTGCCCCTGTTGTATCTGTGCACCATTGACACAGTTTTGTTTTGCCTTTTTCCAGCTGTCTTTTTGAGTCCGTTTGACCTGCAGCGAACAATTAGCTGTTTGGTTGGCCAGTATTAATTCTCCACCATTGATACAATTCTAGTATCCAGTCCCACTGTCCCCCATGTGCACACACTCTTATAAATCACTTGAGAGAAAAAAAAACTACAGCTATACTGGTGTTCTGCCTTCCACTTCACAAATTAATGGGCATCTGCCTGGATTATCTTAAAAGCTGATCATCTTTTTGTAGCTTCACTGATCTATGGAAAAGACAAGGGTGAATCGAAGTACTTGTAACTGCATTACTGCAAAGATTCTGAGCAGTTTATTTTCTGTATTTTGGGACCTGCAAAACTGTTTCCTGGTTTTTCACCCCTCAGGAAGAAAATTGTAGTAGTGATTGTATGGTAATATTTGCATCTGTTGGTGGTTGGAGATGAAGCAACTAGTTTTCTATATGCTAGACATCTCTATACAATTTGTCCTTGGACAAATGCACTGGGGATGACTGACCTCATCAGACTAGGGGTAGCTCAACAATTTCAGTGCACTTGCCCTTGCTGGCTCTTAATAATGCTTTATCTAAGGGTGCACCTCTATCCCACATCTAAATGGCTGCTTCCTCCAGTATCTGGCAAAGATACTTGGTTGTACTTGCACTGCTTACCACCTGGCAGTGCTTCTGTTCATCGCAAGGCAATCTCAGTTCTTCAGGGGCTCTGTTGTACTTGATGTATTTATGAAGCTTTTGGATTTGGATTTTCTTTGTTTTGCATTTTTGTTTTTGTACTTCGTGTTGGGTGTGGATACAGGAGGTGTTTCTCATTCAGTCTCCTTCTCTACTGGTGAAATGACATTTCTGAAATTGGTTTATAAGTAGCATTACTAACACCTTCAGACAGGCCTGGTCAATCTTCTTGAACCTGTAGGGTTACACAGAAGTTTTCGTAAGGCTGAGTGCCCCCAAGCCTGAAAAAAACCAGGGGAAGCAGGAGGTACGAGTAGTGAGGGGACCCTTGATCTAAGTACATGGCTATCTGTCAGAACCCTTATCTCCATTCTGTATTTTGCCAACAGTCATTGCATTTTATCCTCCTATCTATAAATCTGCTTTAATCTTCATGAGGTTATATTGATACAAATATGGTGATCAGTTTTTTTCCGCAGTTTATTTGCAGTGTAATTAAAATCAAACAAATGGAGAAACGAGGAAAAAAAGCACCTTAGCTTAGTAAGGATTTTGAGAAACAAGTATACGATTCAGAAGTATTGGAATATGATGTTAAGCAACAACAATTTTCAAGTCGTTCCTTTCAATCTTCTTTTTTATGAATATCAAATATAGGTCTGCAGTCAGTAAGGTGGGTACAAGTGTGCCACTCAGGCTGAACTTCTGTCCCTAATCTCTTACATGCAGCCTCCATTCTCAAAAGAAGGTGACGAAGTAATTTCTAAAAGCCATTGGTACTAGAGCTTGCTGCTGATACGCTTCAGTCCCTAATTATTTTTTTGATGCATTTAGGTAATTTTATGTCCTGTGCTGGGATAGAATCTTAATGAACAAATCTTCATTATACATATTTTTTTCAAGAGCTTTTAATTTCTTGCATTAGCTTTGTTCTGTAGGCTAAAATGATCTGTTAACAGAACTGTTTGTACAGTCTTTGTGGAGTTAGCTAATTTCATAGTGTGCTTATCCACTCATTTGGTTTAAACAATTCTCTTAGGGTTTTCAATGGAATATGTGTAAATACTTAGTAATGAATCCTTCAAGAGTTTGGCATGCCTTATTATTGGAAATCATGTTAGTAGAGAAGCAAAAAATGTAAGCAGTATGTTTGTGAATGAATTTGAAAAAAACAAACAGCTGAATTGTTGAGAAGTCCTGGGCAAATACCTAGAAGTAAAATAAGAATCTTCTGGGATGTCGAAGCAGCTTTTGATGACAGCAGATTCTCATATTAGATAGGATAAGATTTCCTCATTTCATTTCATGCATCTATTTCAGTTGAGTAAACAATGAAGAAATAGAAGTAGTAAGTTGTTTGGTGTTTTCCTTGCTGTTGTTGATGGACAGTAGCCTATATACAGTAGTGAAAGCCATCTGTAAAATAATGAGACCTAATACTTCAAAAGACCTTGTTGTACATGTGTACAAAAACGTGTAACGTTTCTCATCTTCTAACTTAGAAGGTTTTAATTTCAAACATGAAGAAGTGTATTTATTTTCTGTCTGTATCGTGAAATGCAGGAGGTTAGAAGTCAGTACTGTTTGAAATTCTGTTGCATGTCCATTTAAGTTTTCATTGAACTAGATAAAGGTGTTTAACAACCATTTACTGCCTTGTGGCATGGGCACAAAGAATATGAGAAATAAGTTTCTGTTTATCTGCTTGGATTTATTTAAATTCATTATGGTTATATTACTAAAAGATCCTACGACCGACCTTTCTTTTAGGGAACAGCATATAAGTATGCTTTCTAAATGTAAATCATTTGAAATAGCATGTTGTTACTGAATTGATTTTTCCACTGCCTGATTTTAGATGATTCTCTTATTTTCAAACATAGGGACAATCATTATTTGGATTGTGGTTGACCTTAAGAGTCTAGCATCTGGATCCAAGCCCTTTCCTCCTTTCAGGAGAAGAATGGCATGATGGGATTTTTTTGTACAGAATAGCTCTGAATTGTAAGGTTTAGGGCATGATCCTGTTTAGGTTGAAGGGGAAGGATGAGGAGAAAATAAAACAGCACAAGCCAAAAAAAGTGCTAGTGGTCTCGGTGTATACAAAAACAGTCCACTTCTCCTATTCCAATTCTTCTGTTACCTTGTATGCAGTTAACCAAGACAGCAAAGTGATACTAACATTGCTAATGTGTCCTTAGGAGTAAGGTGTTGCCTCTAGCACTAGTTATGAGGGCTGGCATGCCAGAACAGCCTTAATTGATTACTATGGGATAAATGCTCTCCAAGAGGAGGTATTTCTGGCAGTTACATCAAAAAAACAGACATTTAAATGTCTGCCAATAAGTGAGCTGTGTGCAAGTTTGACTGTAAGTCATCTGAACAAGTTCTTACACAGCTGAGGATGCTTGAATATTGGTAGCAGTGTGATACAGCTTGTACTCGGAGCTGAGTGGAAATAGGATGGTACCTGCTGAGATCAGTAGGGTCCAGTGACTCAACCAGCGTGGCTTTCTAAGCTCAATATGTAGACAAGGTAGACTGTGGCAGGTTGGTTTTCCCTCATCCCTGTACTTTGTGGGTGAAATGCAGCTGTTCTATGATTACCTACCAGTCTGCAAAATCCAACCACGATGACCCCGCATGAGTCAGTTGTCACCCCAGCATTTGTTATGTGTTTTTAGCAGCATAGTTCCTTAATTATGTATGTCACCTAGGTACATACAACTTGTGTCTGCTTTTCCTAGAAAGGAGGAAACTGGATTTGTGAGGATCTTGTCCTCTTGCACTTAGCAGAAGTACTCAAGCGTGTGGAGTGTGTATATCCATGCAGCGTAGACTCCCATGTAGTGCCCAAGTGTGCTGACGGAGTCAGCAAATGAAGGAAGTGCCATAATAAGTTCATCTGTTTTTAGTCTGACAGTGATAAAGTTTTAGTGGGAGTGATAAGTGCAGCTATCTCCAACAATGTCTTTAAGGTTTGTCATGTGAAACTTAATGTGGATAAGTTGAGCATTCATACTAATCCACTCAAAAAAAAAAAAAAGACAAAACCTGCTATCCTTCAGGATGATGTTTGTTTTGCTTTTAGAAAATTTTATGAGTTGATCATGAGTTTGAGATTTATATTTTCTTGTGAGTATGAAGAAAACAGTTGAGATGCACTTTTCTCTGCCAGCAGAGAGGAATTACCACTCACCTTGTGGTGGAAGGGCAGTTTTCCTTGGTCCCAAGGTAGGCTGCTGATAGAGCTTCTGGGGCTAACAGAGCCCATTGCCAGACAGCTGTTTGCTTGCATGAGATTTCTGAAATGAGAAGAAAATGAATGTTGTCTTCTGGAATGGAAAAAAAGTCTCTGAGGCAGGGCACCTTGCTAGTAGGTGTTGACACATACGACAAAATAAATCATCATCTTTTGGATTTGTAAAGCTTTTTACTTCTTGCTCTGTATCTCAGTAAGCCTAAATGTCTGTGCAAACAAGGTACCCATCTTCGGGGGAACACTTCTTTAGGCATGCTAAATTGCCAAAAGTGGACTGGTAATAAGCAGAAAGTCAGTGCCTATATTTTACTTTGATGGATGATGTTGAAGAGCTTTGGTGTAAATTCTTATTGAAAGCAAATTCAGCCAAATGTGTTAGGATTTGATAGCTTTTTCTTTTTTCCATGATATTCCCCCTTTGCATATGCACAATACTTTCAGTCTTTTCTGTTATTGTGCATTTTCTTTTGATAATCTTATTCATAAATCTTTGCAAAATGTGTATTTTTGGAAGCCGCTAACTTCTTATTTTTACTATCGTTGCAGTACCTGCTACAGTCATCACTGCCACAACTGCTGAAATGGAGGTGGTTTCGGCAGAAGTAAACAGCTTGCTCCCTGAGGAAATAATGGACACTGGTATAACTCTGGTGGAAGATGACAGCATTGAGGCAGTTATCGTGTCTTCACCAATGGGAGATTCTATTCCCATGGAAACAGAACTGGAAGAAATAGTGAACATAAGCTCCACCAGTGACGCTTCAGTTACGACTACAGCCACTGTCACCACAGAACCAGTTACTGCACCCAGTAATCACTCGGGCGACGTGACTGCAAACACCCCAACTGTAAAAAGTGAAGGAAATTCAATAGTAAAGCCTGCCTTTCAAAGTGGTCTCCATAAACTTGGTGCTCAGACTCCGGTCACTATATCAGCCAATCAGATTATTCTGAACAAGACCACTGACCTTAAAATAGGCAATCAGAGTATTAAACCAGATGGGCAAAAACTAATTGTAACAACTTTGGGCAAGACTGGCCAACCCATTGTTTTAGCATTACCCCGCTGCCAGCTCCCGCAGGCACAGAAGACTGCGTCCCAAACCCAAGGTGGAGACTCCAAAGTACAAGGCCAGCAGATCAAGGTTGTTATTGGAGGTCGGTCAGAAGTGAAACCTGTTGTTGGTGTCTCAGCTTTAACACAAGGAAGTCAGCTGATAAATACTGCTGCCCAGCCTTCTGTTTTGCAGACCCAGCAATTAAAAACAGTGCAGGTAAAGTGAGTTATGCTGGTGAAACCTCTCGAAAACGTTTCTGTTGGTGTGACAATTGCCTACTTCCTTCACTGGCTGACACGCCGAAAGGTTGCTTTCAGCCTTTCCTTTCCTTGTATAAAAAGTACAGTGCTGCTCTTAGCCCACTCTTTCATCTGTGAATGCATTTACAATTGCATGCCTTTTATCTCCAGCTACTGTCTTGAATCTTAGGGGTTTGCCTCAGAGAAAGTTAACTATCAAAATTCATGGTATTGAATTTTCCCATTGTTTTCATTTTATAGAAGTAAACTCTATACGTTTCCATAAGACTGAAGTGAACTTTTGACGACTACCATTCTTTATTCCAAGTGTACGCTGCTTTCCTCTTTTAAGAGCAACTAGCTTCTTAAATTCTTAAATTTAGCTTGTTACAAGTAAAGTCTCCAAAGAACCTTAATGCATTTGTGAAGGAACAAAAATGGTACATCTTGTCTGCCTTAAACCTGCTTAAGCTTATCAGTATATATTGATCAGCTAGATGGTATTGTAAGACGGACACTTTTAAGTGCTGTTTCCAGTCTCAGGTACGGATTTTGAGATAATTCAAAGTAGAGAGAATCTGAAGGGATCTGAAAATATGTTGGAAAGACATGGGCCAACAGCCGAAGGGGTCTGTTTGTTATCTGATACGTGGCAGAACTGAACACGAGTGACTTTGTTCTAAATGGCGGTGAGACACAAATCAAAAAATCATGAAAGGAAAGCTGGAACCCAGTGGAGGTTATGGTGGAAAATAATCACTTTTTACAGTTGAGTAAAATGAGAAAGGAAACTCCAAGTATACAAGCCAAATTTCCTGTGCGTGTAAAATGACTAACTTTTAAGCATACTGTGAGCAGTGGTACGTTCTACAGGTAGTATTTCATAAGCAAGCATGAACAACTGTCACTGTGATAGTTTGTTTTAGATCAGTAGATGATCCTTGCACCTGTTTCTACTTTTCCTCCTTTGTCGCTACATTATATCTGCAAGAAAAAATGTTTAATACTTAAGACTGTTTTAAATACATCTATTTCATAGATTTCATGGCTTTTTTTGCACCTTACTGTTAACGATACTATTGACATTACAGCTTTTGATAGTCTTTGCTCGTGAGTCAGTATACAAACTTGTAAGAGTGGATCAGTTCCTGTTAGCTTCAGTTACTGCAAACTGGCACGTACAAGAAACTGAGAAGAAAATAACTTACCTGTGATGAGCTTCTGCTTGCGTGAGATTATTTGTGCTAGCAGTGATTTAATGACTGAGCTCTACTATTTGTCATTAGGAATTCTGCAGGTTCCTTAATATAACCTAATACAAATGGACTTAAAACCATTCGTAATCAATTTACTTGCAGTTTGATTAACTTGGTTTGTTGTGGTCTCTCGTTATTAAATCTTTACTTCCTTTTGCAAAATGGATTGAATTGTTAATTCATGATATTCGTTGTTTGTTAGTTTGCTTTCTTCCTATAAGGAGAGGAGGAAATAGAAATGACAAGCAAGACGACAGCGTTCAGTTTGTTGGAACTGCCTGATACTGCAGGAAAGACAGCTACATAAGCAGCTCCCAGACAGTACTTACCCCTGTAGAAAATTACTTTATCAAAGAGTTATTATGAGGCTAGGTGGGAGATTCACTCTACTCTGTCATGTATGACAGGGGAGGTAACCCGTGCTTCAAGTTCCTGGCTTAGAAAATGAAGTCATGCATTTACCCTACGATCTGGAATGAAACTCTAAACTTTCAGTGCTTCTTGGCACCTTCTGACTGGAAAAGGAAGCTGTGAATGCCTCCCTGCTTCCCAAGGGTTATGTGTAACTTAAGTCGTGTGATTCAGTTGTTTTCAAATGCACGGCAGCACGTCATTTGGACTTGTTTCTGAAAAATGAATTGATAAGACTAGACTTGGATGACTAAGAACCTCTCTACAATTCTCCTTACGTTATTACTGTACTAGCAACTTCTCAGGTCAGGGAAATTCATTATACTTTCTATAATCTATTTGTAACACTTGATATCTCAGCATTTGAGAAAGGGCAGAGTTGATAGAGTTCCAGCAGAATGTGCCTTGTAATCTTGTTCCCTCTCTGCAATGTTGAGCGTTATGAGGCTGTGCAGTATAAAACGTAGCATGATCTTTGGATTCTTTTGTACTTAGGAGCTTATTGCTTTCCCTTTCTGTAGACCTGGGTGGCTTGTCACAATATATTTGAAATCGCTACCCTGAATGTGGAGAAAAAAACTATTTGGCAAACACATCTGCTTTTAGCCTAGGGTTCCGGGTTGCATGCAAGCTTAAAAATCACCCTGTGCTAGTATATTAGCTGGCACTTCAGTACCAAGCAGAAGTTTAGCCTTGCAGATGACTCAGCCAGAGGTCCAGACCCACCACCACAGCTGTCACTAGACTGGTCTGACTTGAACTTGTCTTGGTGTGGTAACTGGCTGTGCATTTCAGCAGTTAAATCTACATGTGTGGAGCACAATTGCTACCATGGCAAAACAACTGCTAAGCCAGCACTGTGGCGGTGTCTCATGATGGAAAAATAATGTCGTGTACTCCCTAACCCCACAGAAAATCCCTATTCCTAGCACAGTATTTTTATTATCTTCTCTGAAGTATGCTGTTATCTTCTTCTATTTCCAGACTCTGTGTTTCTTTCCTGTTATACCAAGTATAAATTATGTAGGGTGTGGCTATATGGAAGATGTCCCATGAGGTCATCTAGGGAGTGGATATGTAGAGTGTTAGCTTCTTTGTGGTAGTTGTGTTCTGTATCCAGCAGTAAGTTCAAGGTGTGCACATTCCTTTTTCTATGTGACTACTACATTGTTTCTCAGCTGAAGTGAGAGTCTGGTCACAGAAGCATGCTTGTGAATCTCAGTTAGTGGGGAGTGCTTACGGAGACACAAAAATTAACCCTTTAAGTAGAGATGCTTGCGTGTTAATCTTTCTCCCTCTTCACAGAGAAGATGACTGGAGCGTGTTTCTTAAATTAATAATTTCCTAATGGAAAAGCTTGTTGTCACAGGAAATATTTTTGCAGTCTAATTTGAAGTAACTTGTGGAGAGCATGCTTTGCTTACGTAGGCAAAGAGGAATAATGTTAACTTTCTGTGATTAGTATAGGCAATGACAGGGAGCTCCAGAGAACTTGCTCTTGCTGAAGCATCAAAGGGGCAGTCTGTCATTCTTGATTATTTCCTCTGGCTTCTCCAGTCATACTGAAGTGGGTAATGAATTTCCCAGTGAAGCACTTGAGCTGTCAGCTCCTGCAGCAGAGCTCTCAAAAGGGCTCGCTGCCAGGGGGCAGCCAGCAGGCTGGGAGCGTGTGGCCTGCTTCTGAGGGCCAAGGGAACCGTGTTGGGGTTTTGCTATGTCTCCGAAATCCTGAAGGGATTCGGTCTTTTCTTAGAAGATGTTAGAACTCCTCCTCACTAGACCAACAGGAGGGTATTGCAAGCTGAGCCTGCAGGGAGCAGGGCTGCTTGTATTGACTGACTATTGTGTTGGGATTTTTACTCTTCTCTGAGATGTTTCGTGTTGTTGGCTGGTATTTTATCAGTGTTTACACAAGTAATTTAAGAAAAGTTAATGACTTACTGGGAAACAACTGCTGTTCAGTGCTTGTGTTCTGGTAGGTGGTGGTAGAGTTCAGAGCCAGCTCCTTGCTTCAGAGACTAAAGGTAATAGCAGCTGAGTTGGTCTGAAACCTATGGCAGAATTAGGATTAACTTCAACAGAATGGAAATTGCTAATCCATTAGGTAAAATGTGGGGAATTTATCAGAAACTAGAATGTGTGCAGTTTGACTTATAAAATACTACCAGATTGTGTTCATCTACTCCCTATATACATGCAAAAAAACTGAATTCTTGAGATGCTAAAATGTCTTTTGAGTTATGTTTATAAAGTATGCTGTGAATGAAGCTTTTTTCTTTGAAAAATTTATATTTGAAGCTTTAACTATCTCCAGAAAGAGTGGGGGTTTCCTTGCTGTTTCATTGTAAGGTGGATGTTCCAAAGAGCACTTCGAGTCTAAATGCAGAGGAGCACGAGGCATCTTCTAAATGCTGTCTGTGCTTTGTTGCTGCATAGTGTCGGAGCTGCTGAGTGCTCCTTTCCCTTGGCTGGGCACAGCTCAAGCACACAGACATATCCTTTCTTGCGAGGCCAGGAAGTCCAAACCCATCACAGGTGGAGCTCTGGCTACCCTAGACATCCTGCAAGCGTGCTGCTGGCAGTTGAAACAGCCTCGCACTTGGTCTTTGTGCAGAGATTGCTGAATTCATTATGTATTGCAGAATATTTAGAATGCTTCAGTGTTACTCTACTGTAAAGGAGGTGTTCTTAGTCAGCAAATGCTAGAAATAGGGCTGTGTATAGGAAACCACAACATCCAGCCCACTCAATTGCTCCATTTAAGCAATCGCAACTTTCTCAGGCTGTTGAAAGTAGCTGTTATATTTTTGTACATGTGTGAGGTTTCTCTGGTTAGCCGCTTCGGTAGCAAAGGCTGATCTGCAACTTGGCATGTGGCTTCCCATGTGGATGCCATGTCATGGGTCTGTGACACTGCTGGAGTTGGTGGCTGGTGCCTGTGGGATGCGGGACAGGCCCATTGGTCAGTATCCCATACCAGGGAAGAAGTCACCTCTTACTTGAATCCTTCACCATCTGGATGCCAAGGTTATAGAAATGGTTAGGATAAATGCATCTGGTAGCAGACCCTTCAGTATGGAAAAGTGGGGAGGGAGGCAGGGAAGTCTTTGTTACCAAACACTTTTTAAACAAAAAGCCTTGAAGGTGAAACAGTCTGTCTCATCAGATTGCACATACTTATTCCTGGTGCAGCAGTACCTCTGGAGACAGGATCTGCTGTGATATGTACGCAAATGACCTGCGTGTAGCCAGCTGGTTTTCTGTTGGTTAACCAATGCCCAAAACTTTCAGGTGTTTCCCACTTATTCTTTCTCCCATTTGTAGGGCAGAAGTGCGCTGCTATGTCAGCACAGGTGAAGAGACATTTCAGAGCAGTAGTTGGTTGAAATGGTTTGAGGAACAAGTTATGTCCTGGTTGCCTGAAAAGGTGACTTTTTTTAAACTTCAAATTTTGAGACTGATGCTTTTAACTTAATGTTTTTATATAGACAGACTGCAAGTGAGATTTATTTTCAGGACACTAATAAGGTACCTTGAAATCGAGGCATATTTGTACAGAGACCTTATAGGATGAGTGTAACGCATTTGGCTGCTGTGCTTTGGCTTGCTCTCTCAAGTGGCGCAGATGATAACTCATGAGAAATTGACGTAAAGTGTGGGATGAACAATTTCTCTCTACTTCTGTGTGTTAATGTTACCCTCTTGTATGATGTACGTAAAAAAAATCATTCAGATCTAAAACACTCAAGTTACTTGAGCTCTTTTTTTATCCGTATTTCAGATTGCGAAGAAGACCCGAACTGCAACTTCAGGCCCAGTGATCACCAAGCTGATCTTTGCAAAACCAATCAATAGCAAAGCTGTTACAGGGCAGACCACTCAAGTGTCACCGGTCATTGCAGGTTGTACTTACTTGACTTGTTTTGCTTTGCAATTTTTTTTTTAAGGCTATTCAGAGAGATGGTGGTGGTAGAATTTTTGTGTTGATTTTTATTATAGATTCCTCAAGCAACTGGGGAAATAAATCAGCAAAGATTTGGTAGGTAGAAGCAGATAAAGGCAGTGGTTGATTTCCTTATACTTTGCTCATTTACATGGCTGTAGATTTGGATCATTTTGATTTTTCTGCGAAGTGTTTTTACAAGAGAGAAATACCTTAGCCTGAGAAAAGGCAACTTGATAAAGTATTTATGGATAAGTTATATAAATAAAACGGGGGAAAGGAGGCAAAGGCTCTTATATTTCTATAATCTGCTTGTGATAGACTTAAATGTGATACTTAGAAATGTTTCTCTTGTTATTTGTGAGAGAAGAACTGTCAATGAAGCTGCTGTTTCTCTTGAATTGCTCAACTACTTAAGAAATAAGCATTCGGAAGAGTCAAAGAAGTTAATTAAGGTTAATAAGAGATGGTTTGCCTCTTGCTTCTTTGGAAACAAATCTGGTCCTTTTTTGTCTTTTTTTCTAAAAAAAAAAAAAAGCCCCCAGTGTAAGCTTTTGTTCATTTTGGCAGTGGGACTGATGTATCCCTGATAAAATGCATGCACATTATCTCAAAAGGACAAATGTAGAAAGCTGGAGTTGTTTTCAGAGCTCTGAATGGTTTCTTCAGCTGTCCAGGCTGATAAACCCACATAGGCCCAAAATCTTTTCCATTTGTGTAAATGAATGTGTTAAGGCTTCATAGAGTTGGGACTTGAGCTGGTTCTAAAAAGAAAGCAACTGTCTCCTGTATTCATCACTTCCACTGTTACCAGTGATTGGCACATATTTGAATCATAATCCTTTCCTTGTGCTGTCAGACTGGCCTGTGCCCAGCTTTGTGTTGCCAGTGAAACTGGATGTCCCAGTTTGCACTTATTCCTCTTCCTCAAACGATTTCCCACCGAACATAGAGACCTATAAATAATAAGATTGCTTTACTGTGTTTATACACATCTGAATTAAGCTATTTGTATTCTTAAAAAATAAAAGGGGGGAGGGGAGGAAGCCACTTTGAGAAGCATTACATTTTCGTCTGGCATTACATGAAAACTGACAGACAGTAAGGAGCTAAGGAACCACAGCAGAAATTGCTTTTACAAGTGTGTTGTTTCATTAGGTTCCTAAACCCTGCTGCCTCCGGAGTCAAAGTAAACCTACAGATCACAATGTATCTATGCAGTATTGACAAACAAATGCATTACAAAAGAAATAAGCTTCTACCTTTAAAATGAATATGCTGGAGAATACAAAGTATCTTTCCCTGAGCTTGCAAGAGGCATCGCTGAGAGGTGAAGATGCTTTTCTAAGTGAGAAGGAAAGTCCTTCTAAATACCTTCCTTTCCTCTCTCCACCCCAACCACCAGTACAGTTTGCCAGCTCAGAGAGGCTGGTATTTGGAGAAGGTATTCCACTCTGATTTGCATATGTGTTTTTCTTGGTCTGCTAGATACTTTCAATTGCTTGGAAATTTCTGCCAGCTGAGACTGAAGTTGTGTATTTGAAAGAATTGTCAATATGAGCAGCCAGATTCTATTTAGGAAGCTGATGCCAAGGGCTGCAGAGAGAATGCAGTGAGAAGGGAAAAACTGTCACAAGGGGCAGAGCGGGGGGGAACAACTTAGAAGTATTGAATACTGTAGAAGGTGGCATTTCTCAAGTTGCATGTTTTTAGCAGTCAAGTGCACTGTTACTTTGGCTACACAAAAGTGAAGGTTGTCTTAGAGCACACAGACTTCAGAGGAGGGCAGCCTTCTGTGAGGAAGATGGTGTTCCATGTTAGTTGTGGTTGAATTAATCATGATGTCACCAGATGGTTTTGGATCAAAAAGTTACGCTGTTTGTTGTTTGATTTTGATACATAGTACAGGAGAGTTGGTGAGAGAGAAGCTATGACAGAAATACATCTGAGCCAAAGGGCAGCAGCAGAAAGCTCAGTGGTAAAGCACTGTTTGGAAATCTTTTTAAAAGCATGAAAAAGGAAAAAAAAAAAACCCTATTTTCTGCTCTTGGAGTTTTGTTATGTTGCTGAGGCTGATTTTGTGATTTGGAGCTTTTGATATTTAAGCTTCTTTGCCATCGTAAAAGCAGATTGTATGTGGAGTTACACTTCCACCCTTACTTTCACGAGAGTGTCATCTATTCCGTAGGCAGTGAAAAAGCCAACCACCAACACAAACTGAAGGAAAAAGAGGTCACAGTTGAATGTGGAGAGATATTGAGCACCACTTTCATGGTCATACAGAGAGTTTCTGCAGGCAGAGTTGTAAAAAGAAGCACCCCCCCCACACACACGCACCAGTTCACACTTTATTGCATGTTGGCAGCAGCCTGGGGACTTCCTAGCGAGCTGCCAGCTGTCGGGGTATTTGTGTGCAGGGCAGGAGTAGTGGAGGGCTTTGTGCCTGTGGTTGCTGTGCTGGCTCTAAAGATTTACCAGCTGAATGTCACAGAAAGATCAATATAACTTCCAGCTTTAAGTCTAAATAAACAGTCTTTTTATTTGTAGTAATGCAAATTGGTTTCTTGCTGAATCTAACTCAAAAGAATTCTACTGTCCTTTCTGCTAGGTAATGTACCTTCAGGTGAGGATCAGCTGCATGCTAACAGAGAACTTTTGCTTTACAAGATTTAAACGGTGATAGTTCAGCTGACCATACCTTTCTTGATTATAGGCAGGGTTGTTTCACAGTCAACTCCAGGAACACCACCGAAGACAATAACCATCTCTGAGGGTGGAGTTATTGGATCGTCTTTGAGTACAACAACACAACAGACACCAAACAAGATAGCTATCTCACCACTCAAATCCCCAAATAAGGTAAGGACCCTATTCTGGCTGCAGCCTTCTTGCCTCTGCTGTAAAGTGGTCTGAATGGAGCTCTGTGTTTGCATCTTTGCTCCAAGCTGTCTGTGATCTGCCACTCCAGAGCCTCCATTGTGTGTCACTGTGTTCTGCTCTGTGTTAGTTGCCTAAGCTGGATTTTTCAACTAGCTCCTTTAATGCGATTTCAGTGTGCATTACTGTGTTAATTTCCCATTCCTGTCACTTTTTGCCATTCCCTAAGCATCCATTCTGAGAACAGCTGTTCTTAATAGGTTAACATTTACCAACCATTGCCTGGTGTTCTGTAGATAACTTAGTCTTCTCTAATCTTGACTGACATAAATGAGATTGGCAATGATCCTTGACAGAACGGGACATTGGTACAGGCAGACAATTAATAGGAAGGTAACTTGTGCATCAAAGCTGTGTAGTAGATGAGCATTGCCGTGACACTTGTATCTTATACCTGATAAAATTGCCTTGAGAAGAAGAATATTGCTGGAGAAAGGATGAGTCTTAGGGTGGGAACCAAGATGTATAATGCATGCAAGCTAAGTACAGTGTATGAAAACCAATGTGAGAATTAAGATTTTCTTAGTTTGGACATGTATTAGCTATGAAATGTTACACAAATTGAGCAAAGGACTTTTGTTTCAGAATTATTGCTGAGGAAAGCAATGTAGGGAAGCTGTAAAATAAATCTTATTCTAAGAAGTATCAGAAGAGTGGGACTGCAAAGTCTCATATTTACCTCCGGAGTTTACTGTAGACAAATAATTCTAATTCTCTTTAAAAGAAGTAGTTTCAAAACCTGTGAATCTTTCTTAACTTTAAGCAGGAAATTTAAAGCAATAGGTAGGAAACCAACTGTGGGAGATGTCCAGGTTATATCAGCGAAACTGCAACAGAAGGGCTGTGAGTATGTAGAATAGAGTAGTCAAATGACACACTGCAGAAAACTGATCTTAGAGGAATCTGGAAACTGGAAATACTGATGAAGTTCTTATATTTGGGCTGAGTTAACACCATAAAGTGAGATTATTTTCTTGCTTCCATCCTTTAAAATTCCCATCAATCATGTAGCTGTCATGGTGCCATTTATAAAGCTGTTACTCCAAAAATCCATCCTGACAATGCCATGGCTTCAGTGCGCGGAATTTCCAAACCAAAGCAGAAGCAGTGCTGACTTTCTGCAGGGGCTTTTCTGTGCTGGAAACTAGCAATGCCATCAAGTTTCTAACTCGTGTATATGCTGTGATTGCACAGCCAGGTTTCACAGTATGATTTGTGGTTAGAATACAGCTGTCTTGTTCACAGGAAGAACTTCATGTACTGTGGGAGAACTGTACCTCTCACGATTAGAGGGACGTATATATACAAGGTCTTTCATACTGCACAGAGATTTAAACTGCTTCTTTGTTTTGCCAAGCAGCTAACAGTGGTGTCAGTGGCCTCCCAGCCTCCCAACTCCCCCCAGAAGACGGTGGGCATCCCACTGAATGTAGCGTTAGGACAGCAGATCCTCACAGTGCAGCAGTCAGCACCCTCCTCCCCTGGGAAGGCCATAGTCAACCACACAACCACGCAGGTACAGACTGACTTTTGTTTAATTTCTAGCATGTCTGCTTCTCATCTCATCACTTGTGGGGAAACTAGGGTGCTGATCTGCAAGCTGGCAGTGGGCAGTCCCAAGGCGTTCTCGTAAAGGCTTTTGCTTAAGTTGGCAAAGGAAGGGGTGGTCCTCCCATGGAAGGCTGTCAGCTATTGCCAGCCTGCTCGAAGGTGTGCGCATAGAAAGCAGGTGTCCGATCTGGAGAAGCCTCGCTTAGAGCTAACTCTTGTCTCTGTATATTAAATTTCCCACGTTGTTTTAAAGGCACCCCATGATAGTAGGAAGAATTTGTGGAGGAATTGATTATTTTCCACCAATGAACAGAGCTTCTGTGCCACCAACTAAGGCTGATTTCTGGGTATTTCTGAGGCTTGCAACAATGGAGTTCATATTCTTGTGGTTGAAGGTCTGCATAAGCAAAACTCTGTGCTCTGAGACCTGCAGAATTATAAATCAGTAATTTTATTACTAGAAGAAATATCAAGGTTCTCCCTATGAATTTTTATAAGTTGACTTGCGTTAATGAAAGAAGACAGAATTAAGCTGTTTCTCAAACTACAGTTCCTGTTTGTTTTTTTTATCCTCCCCGTCATCTTAGGGGAATCTCCTTCTGTCTTAATGGCAATATTCATGTTTTGATAGACACAAAGGACTGTGTGCAAGTGTAAATAAGGAAGATGGACATAGCAGGGAGTGGAAACAGTTGTATGCACTGCAGAAGGCCCAAAGCTCCAGCAGGTGTTTCTAGTCTTAGTACTGTGTGTGTTAATAGGAATGGTGATATGGGGACATAAACACCAGCATGATTTGATTTGGTATTTCAGAGTAAAACTGGCAAGATTGTCTATTTAAAATAGTTGTTAAAATACAAAATCACTCTAATGCAAGCAACCTAAGTGACATATTTAAGATTCCTGTGTAGTATGCGTATTGAGATCTGGTCCAAAGCTATCTGAAACACAAGATTTCTCCAGTCTCCACAGGGCTCAAGAACATGCCCTTTGAAGAGCTGTCGCTTAAATATTACAGTTTTCCCAGTTGTTCTCGGATGGCAATCAGTAATTCATGTGCTAGATGGAACTTTGCCCAAGCTGGTCTCTCTGTGATACCATGCTGTGACTGTGCTATCACATGTGACTAAGCAGACAGTGCTTATTTGCTGTAACTATGTGTTGTTGAGATTTAGATACATTTAAATATATATGTTATATTTTTATTGTTTTTGTGTTATTATATAATTATTATTATATATAACTATATAATATATATAAAATATGTAATATAATTATAATAATAATGTGTATTACTATATATATACATTATATGTAAATATATATAATGTATCTCTCTTCCCCCCCCCCCAAAAAAAAAAAAAAAACTTCTAGAGAAGACTGGGCTTATATTTCTAGTGAAGTAAGTGTAAATTGAGATTTTATTCCTGTAGCTGCCAACAGCTGGGGAGCTAGGAAAACGTTCTAAAAATGTCATTGTGTCAATCAAATTTACCACAAAGATTTAACACAATTGACAGTGATGTATTAATATCAATTTTAGTAGATACTGAGAATAAATAATTGAGCTCCAAAAGTAGCTGAGAACAAGGAAGAAGAAGAGGAATGAACCCATGTTTGAGGTTACCAGAAGGGATGGTTAAAAGAGGCTGTTAGCAAGCTCATGCAGTCATCAGTGTGTACGAATACAAAGAACATATGATTGTTATCAGTTTGTAGTTTGAGAGAAATTGGGAAGATGGAGTCTTGTGAATTCTAGATGTACTGCTATCCCAGCTATGAGGCAATGCAAGTCTGCCAAAAAAGCAATTCTTTCTCGTTCTTGCTTTTGCTATTTAGTAAATTAGTTTTGCTACTCTTCACTGTTCTTGCCTCTTTCGTTTGCGGCCTGCCTGCTTTCTCACCTCTAGCCATCAGTATATGGACTCAGTTCCATTTCCACTTAGTTGGCTGCACAGTGATTTGTGTGTATTTGTCGCAGTCTGTCCAACAGGGCATATCTGTACACACAGAGGTAAATCGTAGTGCAGTCTAGCACAAACAGTTCTCCAAGGAGTTCTCACCATGTTGGGTTTTTATTAATAGGTGTATTTTTGATTTGTTCCCTGCTTGATTTTTGAATACCGAGTCCTCTTTCGGCTGATGTCTGATTTAGCATACATTGTATCTTGTGAAGAAAACTGAGTTGCCATATTTAGGCAAATGTTACTTTACTCAGGAGTTTACTTTAAAGAATTGAAGAGGGAGCTGACCTTGCTTTGCTCCAAGCTTTGAGGGCATTTAATCTGTTTGCTCCTCTTAGTCTGGAAAGCAAAATAATTGGGGATGATTGGCTTGGTTCTCATGGATGCTAGTGGATTGAAGAGTTCCTCACCAGCAAATGGAGGAGTAAATATGCTGGTGTTCTTTCTCACTTAGTAATAGTAACCTTATGCTCTCTTGGTTGGTTTAATAGTCTGTGAAATCAGCAGTACAGGCCATTACTGTAGGAGGAGTGGGTACATCTCAATTCAAGACAATTATTCCCTTGGCAACTGCTCCGAACGTTCAGCAGATTCAGGTACCTGGAAGCAAGTTCCATTATGTCAGACTTGTCACTGCCACGACAGCCAATAGTTCAACCCAGTCGACCAGTCAGAATCCCAGTACGAATACGCAGCCTCTCCAGCAGGGTAAGCGCTGGTGCTAATGTGTTATCTCAAGTTTGTCTTCATTTTTCTAGTTTGGCTTTTGAGGATTAAAATGGTCATGTAATAGAAATCTTCCCAAACTACTAGATGTACCTTCTTTTGTGGTAGGTTTTAAAAGGTTTCATTTCCTACTGTTAGCTCACATTTGTATGTGGAAGTGTCCCTCTGTGGCAAGTTGAACTGCAGTTGGGCCTGAGCCCCTGGAGCTATTTAGGTTGCTTTTGCCTAGTTTATACCAGTTTTGTGGGTGACTTGTGTTAAGTCACAGATTTTCATATAAAAAATGTGAAGCAATGACGGTCCACATGCATTTTGGCAAAATGCTACAGTGTTAAAATCCTTCAGTATAAAATGCATTGGAAGTGCCAAATTTCTCTGCTGGTTTCTGTCCACGCTTTTTGAAGCTGCTATGGAATGAAGATGTCAAAACAAGCTGTGGTTTTGTTGTTTCCTCTTGGCAAAAGGAAGTAGAGTCCAGAAGATCTCTGCATCCAGGCTGGTTTTAAAACTGTTGCTATGAAGCATGCATGCACACTTCCGCAAATAACTGTTTACATAGGTGCTTTTTAGACAGAAGTGTTAGATACTACGAGTTTGGCCCATTAATACTGTAACTATGCAGAGATCAAGTGTCCTCACATTCTGTACACAAGAAAGTCTTGAGGTCTCTACTGTGGACTGAGTGAGTTATGTGTATTAATCTGATGTTGTGTCTTGATAACAGCAAAGCCAGTGGTGGTGAACGCAACCCCGGTGCGGATGTCTGTTCCCATAGTGCCAGCACAGACTGTGAAACAGGTAAGCTCAGCTTAAATACATGTTACTTCCTTCCTTCAGCTGGAAGGAAAAGTAAGTCCAATTCCAGCACCATCATGGAATGTTCTATTACTAAGAATATATTCTGAAGGAGTATTCTTCTTTCATGGAGACTTGCTTTGTTTCCAGGTGGTGCCCAAACCCATCAACCCAACTTCCCAGATAGTTACAACAAGTCAGCCCCAACAAAGACTAATTATGCCAGCCACTCCACTGCCACAGATACAACCCAACCTCACCAACCTGCCCCCAGGCACTGTACTGGCACCAGCACCTGGCACTGGAAATGTTGGCTATGCAGTCCTTCCAGCTCAGTATGTTACACAGGTATGGTCTTAATCCAGAGATGAATAACAAAGCAGTGCGGTTACAGAACATACTGCCTTCCTTTTGAAAGTTCTTGCTCCTCAAGGGAACTGTAAGGATTAGCTGTATTCTTTATCCCAATCTAGTCAACACTGAGAATTGAAAAGGGGAATAAATAAAACCTGCTGGTCAAGGCTGATCAGCCAGTTTGTTCAAACAAGGATTCTACCAGCCTGTGGCATCATCGGTAGCAGCCTTATTCTTTGGTTCCATCTTGGTTTTGTTAAAGCTATAGATTGTCCTTAAAAAAGACTAGTACTTGTGTCCTTCCCATCCATTTATCTTAAACTAAATGATACCATTTGTTGGAAACCTCTCCTCAGAATCACTGAGAGAACAAAAATGTAATCTAAAATAGTCATTTTTATGCTAAGTATGAAGGCAAGAGCTTGCTGCCTGGTTCAACTACTGCAAATTTCAAAATCTGTGTTTACAAACATTTTCAGAACAGTATCTGGAAAGCTAATTGAAGAGCATCTACAAATCCTATTGAGCATACTTCAGTTTCTTTCATGTTACCCTATGTAATACGTGTAACCTTTGTGTTGTGTTAGCTACAGCAATCATCGTATGTATCTATAGCAAGCAACACTGGCTTCACTGGGACATCCAGTATCCAGTCCCAAGCACGGCTGCCATTCAATGGGTGAGTGCTTGGCAAAGAGGGTTCAGGGGAGAGGAGGTGGGAAAATGACAACAACAAAACCACTGCATATAGGCTGCTGAACTTGTTGCTGCTTTTAGCACTGTTGGGGTGTTGGGTTTTTTTCTGAATTTTGTGTGGTTTCTAAAGAAATAAAGTATACTGTGTTGAGGTTATCACCTCTGAGTAAAAGACATGCATCTAGCTAACAGTTGAGCCAGTCTCTGTATTAAAGCCGTTCCAGTCCCCAGCTCCCGTAGCAGAAAGTTGATCTGAAGTTTCCCTGGTGTCTGTTCCTCATTTTGCATCAGTACCTGGGAGCTACAGGCTATTTCTTGATATTGCTAGAAAGAAGTGCTTAGCAAAACAGAAGCATCTATCTTAGCGCACACACACAAATCTAACTGAGCAGCAAAATGCAACTAAGGCCCAAAAAGGATCCTAGCAGTGGGCTTAGGGTTCTTTTCAGTTTTGTATTTTTCTCCTAAAGATGAAAATAACATCTAACGTGGATTATTTTCTCTGTGCTGAGCCAGCTGCCTTAGTTGTTGTTGTTTTTTCATGTTATTGTTTGCTGGAAACTGTGTACACCAAGGTGCTTTTTGGTTCTGCAACCAAAACTGTGATGCAAACTAATCCCTAATCCAGCTGCAGCTATTCAAATGATTGAGTTTGATTTAATCTCCAGAAATGTGCAGAAATTGCTGGATAGGGATTGAATGAATCTCATCAAAAGCGATTAATGATACAAAATCCTAGTTTTTAAGAGCAGTTAAAGCCTGCATTTGATATAAAATTCATCTTTGAACCTAAGGCAATATTTTGGCTTGCTTACTCATTGTTTCTGGATTTACTCTGTTTTTTTATTTTGTTCCAACTTGTACAAAGGTGAAGATATGATCCTCTTCTATGAACCTCTTTTGAACCTAGTCCCCTTATGTATGGAGAAGTTTTAAGGAAACTTTCTCTGATTGCGCGTTGCAGTTATGGTGTATCCTCTAGCTTTAAACCTCATTTCTACTTCAGAGATGCAGACAGATTTGCAGTGAATAACCAGCTCTTTCTGAATTGCAAAAGCACTATATATAACGGTCATTTACTGTCAGCCAAAAACATAATGGAAAGGGAACATGAAGATTTTTCAGAGTTTGTATTATGAGCCGCTTAACTTGAATTTAAAATAGGAAGAAACTGATAAAACTATGCGTATAAATAGATGCATTTTTTTGCTCCACAGAATAATTCCTTCTGAATCTGCAAATCGCCCCCGGAAGCCTTGCAATTGTACGAAGTCTCTATGTTTGAAATTGTAAGTACATCTTGTTTGTTTTTAATCCTTATTTTTGACATTGTGTTTATCCCAAGAATCAAAATATGATCTTTAGTATGTAAGAAATGTTACATTTAGCTTCCAATGTGAAGTTATTGTTGACATTGATGGGGATGTTGCCATGCGCATGCCATTGTGCAGCTTATGTGAGCAGTATAGACCCTAACATGTCATAAACTTCTAACCTTGCACCCTTGTGCATGGTAGAGCCAATTCTGCTCAGCAGCTGGAGTTGCGTTTTTTGCTGTCAGTGACATTACATCCCGCAGCATTATCGGTGGGCATCTACTGTACTTTAGCAAATCCCATGAATAATGGTACATGATAGGAAGTACTACAGCAAAATTGGGCTGTTTGGTTTGTTGTTTTTTCTGTTTTATATTTTGGGAAGGGAAGGCAGTGTTTGTTTTAAACACTCAAATGGACAAGTGATTCTTAATAAGTCCAAGGCTTGGTCATCTCTTAAGATTTTTTTTTTACTGTTCCATTTAGTGTTCGTAACAAGTTGACATAAAACATCTTAATTTTAGTTGTCTTTTTGTTGTGGTTTTTTTAATGTAAGCAGAGCCAGTATACAGATTTCTGTACAATATTAGGAGGAAATATTAATCTATGCTTCCATGAGAGTTAGAGAAAGAAGAAAAAAATCAGTGGTGTGCTTCTCAAAGGAAAATGATTCAATGGTATCTGAACCTCCTTTATGAAATATTTAGTTTTTTCATTTTGGGTTTGTTTTCATGTGACAGACCCCACAGTGTATGGGGGAGTGTCCCCTGTACTTCCTAGTCTCAAAATTGTCTGCTGCACAGAAGGCAGGATAAACAGGAAGAGGTCTAGCTGTTCTGTTGTTTACTCTTCTATTCATTTTACAACATACATGCCTGTTGCCTTCATGGTGCCAAACATGTGGAAAACTCCAGGGATCTAACGTATTTTAGGCTGGCTCCTCAATGTTCTGGAAACTCTGGGAGAATAATGAACACAGACTCACAGCAGAATTAGAAAATTAGCTGAACAGGATCAGCGGTTTCCATCAACTGTTGTTGGAAGCGGTACTGGGAGGACAGAAACATGCCGGAGTTTCTCATGGCTCAAAACCACACTTGAGCTGAGGATGAACGTGGTATGCTTCCATGTGTCAGGCCTGGGGGGTGTATCCAGTGGGATCTTGGTTTTGGCAGAAGGTAACACAGGTGCATAAGAGACAGAGTAATGTGATAAGTTATTCCAGTCAGTATTTCACTGCTTCTTATTCACATCCTTGTCCCTTTAAAAAGGCTCCAATAACTACAGTTTGATCCTCATTCAGATCCTTTCCGTAGTTACCTGTGCTTCAGAGCCTATGAAGTGTACCACTTGCTGAACTTCTGTCCCTGCTTTTGCTAACTCTGCGACACTTCACAGCTGGAAACAGCTTATAAGCAAAATTAACACACAAGAAAACAAAGAAAACTCACTACTGTGTTAACAATGTGCTATGTTAGTTTTCCTTTTACTTTGTACTCCAATCAGTTGTTCTTTGTTTCGGCTGGATGGGAGCTCTTGGAGGCTGTTTTGAACTGCCTGGGTCAGGTTGTGCCTAGAAGGTGGCTGTGGCAAAACAGCTCTTGGTGTAGGACACTCATCCAAGGACTGCTGTGGTACAAAAACCTGCTAGCTTCTGCCGCTGTGAAGAGCTGAGCTATGAGAACATTAGCTCAGGACAGATACCCTTGAGCTATCTGCCTTTAGTTTGCAAATAGAAAGATTTAGTCCTGGGAGTGAGGCTTGTACCACACATATGGAGTTCAGCACAGGATGACCCAGACTTTGATTGGTGTGTGTGTGCATGTTGCCAGACTAGAAACGTCTGGTGCTGCCATCAGTACTACACCAAGGTTATGGTCACGCTTGCTAATGCTTTCTGTATCTTCCATTTCAGGTATTGTGATTGCTTTGCAAATGGTGAATTCTGCAATAACTGCAACTGTACGAATTGTTATAACAACTTGGACCATGAAAATGATAGACAAAAAGCAATAAAGGTGAGAAGTCTTTTTTTTCCTGCTTTTGAGGTTGTTGAAGTGAAGAGCATGTTCAGTTCATACAGAACTTAGCATGTTTCCGAGTGGAACTGTGATGGGAAAACTCGCTATGTAGCTTGCCTCCAAAGATAGCTGGGATGAAAGAAGTAGCTTGTGCCTTCTGAAGTCAGATGTATGTTTAACTCCCCAGTCTCCTCCGACCTGTGCAAGGTGTAAGCTGTTGTTGCATTGCACCTTTGATTTCTGCTCCCTATATGCAGTGACTGACCCTTTGGGTCTGCATTGACAGGCCTGCCTTGACAGAAACCCTGAAGCCTTCAAGCCCAAAATAGGGAAAGGAAAAGAAGGAGAATCAGATCGGCGACACAGCAAAGGGTGTAACTGTAAACGCTCGGGATGTCTCAAAAACTACTGTGAGTGTTATGAGGTAAGAAGCATTATGTCATCCTCAAGGCTTCAGCTTTTTCCATTCAGTGCTGCAACTTCACTGTTGTGCTTTGCCTCTTTCTCTTGCGGAAATTGCCATTTGGTGGATTTTTCCTTCTGACAGTTTACATCTAGAAAGCTGTATGCAGTGCAAAATTGTTCACTCCTGTCCTGAGCTTCAGTTTAAAACGTGTAGCAACTCTGAAATCAGGCTTGCGTTTGTCCTTTACTGAAAAGCAGTATTTTCCAAAGAACTCTACAAATCTTACCTAAAGAAACGTACAGCACCGTGTCCCTAGGTGCTCTATTAGTTATTACAGCATTACACAGACACTCCAGGATGGAATATGTCTGTGGAAGCCAAAGGCAAAAGTTTGTGTTGCATCAGCAAACTGATCAGTTTGAAGATGTGGAGATGGTGGCAGGGTGATCTCTCATAGTCTAACTGCACCAATTCTGTTGAAAACAGCAGGCCGGGGAAGAACGGTACGAGTGGGAAACTGTTGATTTGCAGTGGATCCAAGCATAAATTCTGGGAAGGCATCTCACTTGGATAAGAGAATTTGAAGAGAAGACAGGGTTTCTTCTTGTGGCTATAAGAGACTAAAACAAGATCACCTTTCCCCTGTGGTTAATCATAAATTGTGTCTAAGTTGTGATGGGTTTCTCATGGTCTCTTTCTTTCTTTCAGGCAAAAATCATGTGTTCTTCCATATGCAAATGTGTTGGCTGTAAAAATTTTGAAGAAAGCCCAGAACGAAAGACATTAATGCACTTAGCAGATGCTGCAGAAGTTAGGGTCCAGCAGCAGACCGCTGCGAAGACAAAGTTATCTTCCCAGATCTCAGATCTCCTAACGAGGCCAACACCAGCACTCAGCAGTGGTGGAGGGAAGTAAGTGAACACAGCCCTCAGTTTTGCTTGGTTCTAATGTACTTTTTCTGATGCATGTGACAGGTATGTTCCTGTCGTCTTTGAATGTTATCTGCATAAGCTGTAGGACCAAGAGTACTCGGGTGACTGGGGTCTTCTTGTCTTCTATGAAATCGAGTGTGTGCAAAGCTTGGCTGTATTCAAACGTGTAACTAAGGATTGTTCTTTCATGGCTGTCCGTGTGCTGCTAGAAAACATGAAGTACACATCCCATTACTGAGTGCATATAAACTTCAAGCTGCCTGTATAGTAAAAGCTGGATAATTGTTCTGTGTACCTGGGCATTTCAAAATCTGTTTTGCAATGTACCTCGATGGCAGTAAGAACAGAGCAAAATTGCCTGCCTGTTCATTTGACTCAAACTATGGCTTGCTGGCTGCCTGTTGGAGTGAGTGGATGTTCTGTTTTGTTTCAGGCTGCCCTTCACGTTTGTAACCAAGGAGGTAGCTGATGCAACCTGTGAATGCCTCCTGGCTCAGGCAGAGCAAGCTGAGAAGATGGGCAAGTCGAAAGCAGCTGCAGAGCGCATGATCCTGGAGGAGTTTGGACGCTGTTTGATGAGAGTTATTAACTCTGCAGGGAAGTCCAAAAGTGACCCTTGTGCCATGAACTGCTGACGCGTGCACATGAGCCACAATGAAGCAAACTGAACAGAACACTTAAGGCACAGGGACACTTTGATTTTGAATAGAGGATTTAGTAACACTTGCTAATTTGGTGCTTGTTTTAATTGACTTGCAGAAGATTAAACAAGAGAATATTTTATAACAAGATTTAGAGCCTTTTAAGTATTAGCTAAATTCTCTTCTACGTAAGATGACTCCTAAAAGAAATTTTTCTTCCTGATGTACAGCTTTTAACTTGGGTCTCTTAAAAGAAAAAAAAGAGTAGGTGTTTTCTTCCCTTTCCCCAAAAATAATTGCCTGAAGGGCATATATAAATTATTCTAATATATTATTTACAGTACATGGAGTTGCATTGCTTTGTGCAGGAAAACACGTGATAACAAGAAAGATACTTTGGCAACAGGCCCACAGTGAGGAGTATCTGTGTATCGAAGTCAGTTCTGAAAGGAAATGTGTGAAAATGAGCATATAAATGGAAGGTTGTACCTGTACTTGGGACCTGACACAGCATAATCCCTTAGTGAGCAGAGTGGTATGAAATGTGCAAGTGAGTACACAGTGCTTGCTTGTTTGTTTTATTGTCAGCAAGTGGTTGAGAACCTCACTAGAGTGGGCCCCAAGGAATTATGAGGTAATGGAATAAATGGAAAATTTTTGATATGATCATGGATGAAAGCTTGATTTTCTTTTTTTTTTTTAGAATGGAACTCTGAGGCTAAGATAGTGGTCTGCTCTTAAAAGTGAGGAAGAACAGCCATGCTGCAATGCTACTCTGCCTGTGCAGCAGGCAGATGCTCTTGCTTGGGTGATGCTTGGTGTTCAGAGCTCTGCAGCAGCTCGATCCTTCTCTGCAGGTAGTGCTGTGCAGGCTGTTGTGTTTTCTAGGATTAAGCTGTTTCCATAGGAAGATGTTTGAGCCTGAGAAGCTGAGGGTCGGTGGAGACAGGAGCGCTACAGTTGTCTCAATGAGGACTCAGGACAATCTGAATCTTAACGGACCTGCAAATGCAGGTGGAGATTGCGTTCAGCCTGGTGGTGGGTCTTCATGGTGCTACTTCTTGCAATTGTGGTGGTTTATTTGGCTTTTAAAGGTTTTGTGTTTGGGTTTGTCAGGCTTTTTTTTTTTTTTAGGGCTGTTTAGAATGATGGAGAGCACAGTGATCAGAGAGGATGCTAGCACAGAGTCAAGATTGCTGCTAAAACAGGTGTATGAATCCTTTAGCTCAAAAAAAAAAAAAATCCCTAACACAAAGGGAGGAAAGTATACCAACAAAACACAAATCAACGTAGAGCTGTATGTAGAGTGGGGCAGGGGAATTTTCCAGTACTTGTTACAGGCAGTCTCACATCACTTTTTTGATAGTGGAACATATTTACAAAATCAATCTGATAGGTTACTTACTAATGTGAATGTCAATAACCATGTTTAATCGCAGGCATTTTTAATAACTGTCTTTCCTGCTCCCTGAACAAGCTAGCTTGGTTTTTCCCAAAAGGATTTTGTATTCTTCATGTAAAACTGTAAACACAGAGAGATGCAGCAGAGCTCTTCGTCCAGGTTTTCCAGCAGAGCCAAGTTCAAAACTAGCAGCAGAGCCAAATGCCTACATGTGCATGTGATGGCAAAAAGATGGGAGGAGGCTTCTGCTCCCAGCCTTCACCCCGTGGTCCTGCGTGCTGAGAATAAGGCCCTTTCTCTTCCACACTTCCCTAGTTCACCCCCTAGAATGGCTTGGGGGCACAAAGGACTGGAAGGTGGCCAGCAGCGATGAAAGGCCCTTCGGGAGGCTCTTGGAGACCAGGTCTGCACTGCTGGTCACTATCTGAAAGGCTCTGTCTGGTAGTAACATCTCTTTGAGCATAAACTGCAAGTATATTAGTGCAAATCTCTGAAAAGGGAATCCATCCATCTCTTCTGTAAGTAAATGTCTGTTCTGTTTTTTTCCGTAATTAAGACTTGGGTTTATTAAAAGTCAGTACAATAACTTCTTTACATGTACAAGGGCTGCTCTGAAAGTAATGCCTCCTATTTTATTATGCTAGCCCACGACATCAGAGGCAGATGTTGGTGGCGTGGCAGTAGTGTTTGAACCTTCCTGCCAACATTCTGTTAGGGCAGTCTGACAGAATGGCATCTGACGTGGAAGTGTATATGAGGCAAAGGGCTGCCACTGAATTCTTCCATGTGGAAAAAGTGGCACCCATTGACATTCACCAATGCTTCCTGAATGTTGATGGAGACCAAGCAGTGGATGTGAGCACAGTGAGGCAGTGGTTGTGCATTTTAGCAGTGGTGACAGCGACACTGGGTCACCTGCCAGTGCAGATTCTTACAAGCATGGCATATGGGCTCTCATTCATTGCTGGTGAAAATGTGTAGCTAATGGCGGCGACTGAAAAAGAGTGTGTTGTAGCTGAGAATTTGCTCTATCAAATAGTGTTGTTGTGCTCTTTGTTGCAGTTTACGTGGAAATAAATAAGAGGCATTACTTTCAGAGAGACCTACATAGATAGTGCAGATATTCAGTTTACTCTAGTGACTTAATGTGGTATGTCCAGTAACATTTGTATAAATGTAAATTAGTGTAAGTGAATAAAGTAATAACTACTTACGTTATTTTTCAAACAGATTGCAATATGCCTTCTTTTGTTTAGACTTCAATCCATGTTAATTTTGTATATATTATGTGTCTTTCTCTAAATTGCACCTTTTGTGATGTGTATTTATATACAGTGTGCAGAAATTTGTGAAATTTAGATTACAGTTGTAATTATGTATGATGGCATTGCTTGAGAATATTTTGCTTCTAAAGACTTTGAAGGTGCAATCAAAAGCTCTTAGTTTTTCAATTTTGTTTTGAGCAAGCTTTCTCCAATATTAAGCTGGGATTCTTCTCTTCCCTTCTCCCTGGCGTAATATGTACGGATTGGGTTTTGTACTTCCTCAGCCATTTGCATCAAACTGCTGGACGAGATTGACAGTCGAGCTCATGCAGTTGTGTGAAAATAATTGGGAGTGGGACAAGGGTTCATTTTGTAGCTCTGTTTACATCTGAAAGTAGAGAAACTAAATTTATATTTACTAGACCTATTCAAAGAATACACTTTTCTATATTGTAAAAAAATAAAAGTCAGATAAATCACAAAGAAAATAAACATTTATACTATTCTGTAAATGTTTAGTACTGCCTTGACTTTCCAGTGTATGATTGTATCCTACCAGAGATAAACCATTGGTTATTAGTACACTTCCACGCCTTGCCACGTGTGGCACGTAACAATGCAGCTAGTGTTCTGGCTTTTGGCACTGCGCGATGGTGCGAGGCCGCAGGAGGAGCCCTGGAGATGCAGCAGCAGCTCCAGTGAGTGTAGATTGCCAGTGCCTGCAGGAGAGGGGGGAAGGAAAAAAAGGAGGATGAGCAGAGCACACGGAAAGCAAACACAGTTTCATGTGATAATGCATTTACTTGAAAGCATATGTGATGGCAAGATCGCAGAAGACTGAGGGAAGAAAATATTTTATCCAAGTGATTTGAGTGCGTTTGTGTGGACCCCAGAAGTGCAGAGTGCTGGCACAAATGTGGGTGCGACAGAGATGGCAAACATCTGTACAGGGAGATGTTGCTGAGAAGAGAGACTGTGAACAGGAGCAGAGGGAGAAAATGCCTGGTGAGAACTGCAGCATTACAAATACTGAACGGTTCCTCTGAAACCTGTGAGAACAGCCAAAAGCATTGCTGGTGGGCAACAGCTGGTCTGTATTTATGGAAATGAATGGTAATCGGTACAGGGCTCCTATAACAACTGTCAAGCTTTCTTTGAATATCAGGTGGCTTTCTTAGGGTTATCTGGTAACTGCAACTTGTTTGGTTTGTTTGTTTTCTAATAATGTACTTCTGGCTCAAGCATAATTCTACTGGGAAACTTCAGCATCATTTTAAAACCTCTTTCATCAATATTTGAGTGAAGTGCAGAAGGATGGATGAATTATGTTGGTCATGAGTACCACTGGAAGTCAGAGCCTCGGGCACATCTCTGTCTACGAGCATCCCCCTGGAGAGGAGGCTCAGTCTGCATCAAGCAAGACAAACTCGCTCCGATGTAAACAGGAAGCGGTAGCAGGCATCTGTCCAGCCAAAAAAATGCGCAGCAAGGAAGTGCCTGTTCCCCTGTGACTCATCTCAGCTTGTGGCTGGAGGTTTACGTGGTGCAAACGTCTTAACTCAAGTGCAGTAGCATGCAGCTTAACCTGCCGTAGGGATTCTGGCAGCGTTTTTCCAGTTGACCCAAAAACTGCATGTGTACGAGGGGAAATGGTTTCCTGTGAAGTGCATTCTGGCTGAAATGGTTCCATGGCAGATAGTGATGGCTTTTTACATGGGTAATTGGACTGGATAGCCAGAGAGTTGTGTGGGAAATACTGCTCTCCCGTCTCCATGGACGCAGCCTCTGTTCTGCACAGCAACAACTGAGCAGTGCAATGGCAGTTATGCTGATTTTCTCTGTTGGAGGTAACACGCACCATACCAAGGCACCTTCCTTGCCACAATAATGAAGTGATTGAAGAAGCCTGGCCTATTGCTGTGCTCAAGGGAAACTGTCTAGGAACAAGACCGACATGACTTGCAGCCCAGGGCCCAAGGTGAGCTGAAACATCGGCTCTGGGACGCAGGGCTGTGCTGCACAGTGACTAGGGGAATCTCATGGGGCCATGTATGGGATCTGAAACACTCCCCTTGCTCCAGCATGTGTGTACACAGATGTGTGGTGCTCTTGCACAGGTGATGAAGTAGCGCTGCCCTTGTGCCTTGAAATGACAACAGTGTTTGCTTCATGTCCACTACTTCATTTGTGAGACGCATGGGTTTAGGTCTGCAGTTAGTGTAGTTCCCTCTCCACCAAGTTCTAGACTTGCACAGCTTCCACACCTGGCTCATCAGATCTACAGGAAGGGAGATCAGTGTTATGTACAACTCAAGTCCCATTTTGTTTCCACATGATTTATTTCCATTTTTAAGCATTTTCCCATTTGTCTCTTAGTTCCAGCTTATTTTATCCAAGATCTGCTAATAATAAAATCAAGTTAGCAGCACACAAATCCCCCTGCCCCCTGCAAATATGGATGTATCTTCTCTCCTAGCAAGAGTGCTCACTGCACTACGCTACACTACCCAGCATCAGGAGCAGACTTCGTGCTGTCCCTTGCCACCTCCCCAGGCATTTTAAGCAACTGTTCCCCTTCCAGATTTGCCACGAGTTGCATGAAATATGTGGCTGCTTCACAGGGATGCTAGATGGGCCTCCTTGCTTTGCCTACTCAAACTGGGGTCGGACCATTCACAGTGTCACAAGTCATCGCTTGTCAACACCAGTTTTGCCTGGCAAATCACAGGAAGACACCATGTGGTTTGCTGGCACCTATTGCCTGGATCTGGCCATAACTGAGCTTCAGTGGAGGACAGCAGAACATATTCATGTCCCTGCATGGGTTTGGCTACCCAGTTGTGGTAAGAACAAATGCTTTCCCTTCAGTCTCTTCAATCTGTGCCTGCCACAGTGGTAACTCAAGTTCAATTTTTGGGCTTGGTTTGTTCTGATGTTTAAGTAACACTCTGCTATTTCCTTCACTAAGATTGTATAGTGATTGTCGATGTGCAATTCCCTCTCAAATAAATGCTCAGAAAGGGTGGGGAAGAGGTGATTTTGTCCCAGAAGCTCGTGGAAAATTTCCTGTTCTAGAGACAAATACCGCAGCTTGGAGTTCTTGTTGTCATCTCCTAATTGGCTGTGCCTGCTCAGGACTTGTTCAGAAATGCGTGCTATGCAGTGCACACTTGCTGAGGGCAGGCTCAGTCCACGTGATTTCTTGATGTAGAGCACCGCTCCACACCTTAGCCTGCTCCCATCTGAGTCAAAGAGGGATGCAACACAAGCCTCACAGCGCAAGTTGGAGGCTAATTGCTCAGCAACTAAGCCTGCAGCAAAGGTGATGCTCTGCTTGTGCAGCGATAGGTCTGTAAGTGCATTGCTCAGAGGAGAGTCACGCAAAAGAAGGCCAGGACAACAGGAGAGCTCCCCTGCCAGTTTCCTCCCACGAGCTGGGTTATACTGAGAACAAATGCTGCCAAGGGTAAGGTCTGTCCTGTGAGACAGGGACAGGTCCAAGCTGCTTATACTTGCTGTGCTGTGCAGAGAGTCTGGCGCCAGGCTGCAGCCAGCCAGCACTTTGCGGTAGGCGGCCTGAAACATGGCACAGGTGGGGTTCCCACTGCCAGCACTGCAGGCTTGCCTGAGGGCCCAGAGAAACCGCTCCAGCGGGTCAAGGCTGAAGGCAGAGGTCAGGAGGCTGTGGGAAGGAGCACCCTCTTGAAGCACAGGGTTGCTGTAAAGCCACTTGAGGCTCTCAGCATTAAGCAAAAAACTCAGAAAGCCCAGTCTGCGCTTGCTCTTAATAATGTGTTTCCCTGTAGAGTCTGTTAAGGTAACAAAGAAGCTCTTGGCCTCGTGGAAGAGGGGGCTGATTTTGTTGTAATTTCCAGCTAGCAAAGGCCCCCTCAGTCCACAGCCATAGGGACCTCTGCCATGAAATACATCACAGAGACGGCTCATCGTACGCAGAAACTTGACAGTACCACCACAGTTCTGGAATGAGGCCAGGCCCAGCTTCTGGAGGTGCTCCAGAGCATCAGCGACACCCTCACTGAACAGCTGGGCAGCAAGGTTGACCTTCAGCTGGTACGTCTCCTCACTCACTGGATGGCCTGACCTGGGCCCTAACAGCTTCTCCTCCTGTAAAGTTGCCAGCTCCACCACGTGCTGCCATTGCACAGTATCAGTGAGCCACTGTATCTTCTGGAAGTACTGCAGTGTGTTCCTTATCAACTGGAGAGCGTGGCAAACATCAAAGAAGTATGCAATGCAATGAGCAGAGCTGGGCGGGTGATGGAAGGCCCAGCGGATCCTTTGGGGGCTGATCCTGATCCCCAGAGCTCGTGCAGTCTCAGCCCCGCAAGCATTGGCGCCTGATGTCACAGCCAGCACAGTGACACCAATGTTGTTCAGCTTACTGATGGCCTGACGAAGCAGCTGAGCCAGCAGGCAACCAGTCACGCTGCTCACAAAGAAGTAGCCGAGGGGAGCCCTCCAAGGGCTTGAGATACCAGCTGCCATGACAACTACCACTTCTGAGGCCAGCGGAGCTTCGTCAGCATCAAGGCTGCCTGCTCCCAAGTCAACAAAGCCAGTCAGACGCTGGGTCTGCAGGTCCCACTCCTGGCATTTCTGCAGGGACATGTCCTGTACCATCAGGGCACAGTAGCAGTAGGCCTGTTCTCCTCTCTCCACCTTTTCTTGGAGCTGGAGGAACATATCATTGCTGAAGCCTGGAGCAGCATGATCGTTGGACAACCAGCTGGAAAAAAAAAGGAGCATGTGATTAGGAGATGTGCTTCTGAGAAAACTGAAGCAACAGCCAGCACAGCTTACCACTGTATAAAAATTGTCAGCCACGTAAAGAGCTGCAACGCAGACCCAGCCAGCACACAGCGAGCTGAAACACATGTTTCTTTCTCACAGCCCACTGATGGAAAGCCAAACAAAATTTCCAATGTGGGAATAACAAAGTGGGTTCCTGTCTCTAAAGTGGAGACTAGGACAACAGAAAAAGGAATTCGAGCAGAGTACAAAGGAGGCACTGCAGTGGCCCAGCAAAACCAGGCTCCTGTCCACAGTGTGCATTTTCTCCATGCTGCAAACCTTAACCTGGCTGAGACGATCTTGGAGCTTAAACCTATTCTGCTCAGTCCATCATGCCCCCTGGCTCCCCTTAGGGAAGGGTCCACGGAGGAGCCAGGGATTTTCTTCAACTGTTATGTTGTGCACTTTACTTCACTCCTTGCTAATGCCTTTGGCAGCACTTCAGGTTACAGATTCTCAGCCCACGCACTTACTCGCACAGAGTTATGCAACTCGGCTGTATGTTTTGGAAATGCCTCCTTCCCATAAATTAGAATCAGACACTTCCAAATAGTCAGCAACTTCCTTCAATCCTCACGTGGCAAGGTAAGAAAACCCAAACCTCCAGCCTGTCTGCTTGGTGCACTCCTTCCCTTCCTCCAGTTCTCTTCACGTCCCTTCCTTTTTCCATAATCCAGTCCCCAGTTTTTTACGTTAAAGCTTTTTGCTTTCTGTTGACACTTAGCCCCGTCCAACTCTGGGCTGTTGGCGGAGTACAGCAGGTGCTCACTTAGCTCTTGCTTCTATTTAAGTACCATTACTCACAGTTCTCTTCCTGGCTATAAGTGGCAAATCCCTCCCTTCTCTCATGTCTATGCTCTGAATTCTAAAAACATGGATCGAACAGTATTTCTGTGCCTGTGTGTCAAAGTGGGGCCAGAGTACCTCAGCCTTTTTCTGGTCCTTTGTTTCTGTTACACCACATACATCCCCCACAGCACCCGTGGTCCTTAAATTATGCCTCTGTCACACCAATACAGGGAGGAGAGTGCTTTGGAGCACAGCACGTTCCCTGGAATTGCTCACACAGGGGTTGTGTTGCATACACAACCCCCCACCCCGCACACAGAAGGGCTGGGGGCAGACTTGCTTGGTCAGGCTGATGGGATGCGGCAGGGGGAAGACCTTCCTCAGCTGCTCGTAGGCGGCGCGGTGGCGGAGGTGCAGCAGGCAGGCGAACCGTCTCATGGCAGGGCAGTACTCGGCAGGCCGCCTCCAGTGTTGGGCACCACGGGGCAGATCTGCTCACAAACAAAACACCGAGAGCGGGCAGCAAGGAGCCGGGGGGCAGCGGGGAGCGGGGCCGGGCCCTACCTGGAAACAGCGCCCGCAGCACCCGCAGCACGGCCCGCGGCAACCCGCGGCGCGCTGCCAGCTCCCGGACAGGCCCGCAGAGGCGGCGGGGGCCGGCGGCGGGTGGGGCTGGCCCTGCCCCGCTGCGGCTGTACGTGTGGTCCTGGCTCCGCAGCGCGCTCCGCAGCGGCACTTTCCGCGGGTGGCCGCGGGGCAGCTCCTAGGGTGGAATGGCGGCCGTTAGTGACGGCTAGCGGTCGTCAGCGGCGGTCGGGGGCCGCTACAACCCCTCTCCCTCACGCACCGCCAGGGGGAAGCGGGAGGGCACGGCCCCCCGCCGCAGCTTGCGCCGCAGCCCGTAGCGTTCGAAGTCGGCCTCGGCGAAGTGCCGCGAGCAGAGGATGGCCCCGGGCCCGGGGCTCCAGGCCCGCCGGCTTCGCGGGTCCAGCCGGTTCACGGCGCGGATCCACTCGCGGCGCTGCGCGGCGTCCACCGGGAACCTGCGGGCGGAGAGGGGTCGGCAGGGCGGGAAGCGCCGGGGGCTGCGACCCGCCGCCCGCACTCACTGGTGGAAGGAGATGCCGCGCTCCCGGCTCCGCCCGTTGTCGCGGGCGCTGCAGCCCAACGCCGAGCAGCTCCGCGTCATGGCGCCCTCACCGCACGCCGTCGCCCCGCGCTCATTGGGCGTCGCTTCCCGCCCGCCCTCCCGTTCCTCATCGCTATTGGCTCTCCGGCTTTTCCCCCGGAAGTGGAATTGGAGAGGCTGCGCCACACTTCCGCCTCGGTGTGACGTACGCACGGAAGGGAGACACCAAGGAGACCAATCAGCTGCGTCGGTGGGGAAGGAAGTAACCAATAGCAAGCGGCGATCCTCGCGACCAATAGCAGCGCCGCTCCCGACTCCTTTATATGGCGGGGCGAGGAGCGAGCGCTCTTCTTCCCGCCGCGCTGCGGTGTGGGGTAGGTGGTGCTGTGTAGCTGAGCGATGACCGGCGGCAGGGCCGTGGTCGACGGACGCTCGGCCCCGAAGCACCGTAGGGCCGAGGCATCGCCTTCTCCCAGCACGATGTTTGCCTGTTGAACAGCGTTGGGGGACGCAGCCGGCGGCCCGGCTCGCGGTGAGAGGTCAGCTGCGCCCCCTCAGAGTTTAAAGTAAGAAAATAACCGCCAGAAAGAGGCACCCGTGGGCTCGGAGGGAGGCGGGGGCCATGTCCGATGATGAGCCTCAGTGCTGTTCACATCCTGACACGCCGTGACGAGCGCTGTCGAGCTGAGGACAGGCGGCCCCCGCTCCCTTCGCACGGCGGTTCCGGGCTTGTTCCCGGCCCGCCTGACCTCCGTCTCTCCCCTCTCCCTAGGCCCGGCCCGGAGCAGAGCCCGCAGGATGCCCGCACCCCTCTGCCCCACGTTGTGAGAGGCGAAGCCCCGCCCGCTGCCGCCCGGAAGGCGCCGGGAGCGCCCGGAAGCGGGAGGCGGTGCCGCGGCTGCCACGTTGGAGCGGGCCGGGAGCGGGTGAGCGCCGGGCCGGGGCCGGAGAGCGAGTAGAGCCCCGATCTGCTCGGCTTTTAGCCTGATTTATTGTCCGAAGTGAAGCATGCGTGCCCGCCGATAGTTCCTCGCTAATTGGGCTTGGGGCCACCCGCCGCCCGAAGGGCCGTTCTGAGGAAAAAAGCTGTGTTCTGAGGGGAAGGGTGCCTTCTCGTCTCTTCCTACCTTTAATCGTTGTTTTTATCTTTCTAGCAAAATGAAACTGAAAGAGATTGACCGCACTGCCATGCAGGCATGGAGTCCTGCCCAGCAGCACCCCATTTACCTAGCCACTGGTGAGTTTTGGGTGGCTGCTGCAAAGTGGTCGTGGTTAGTTGTTAGCTTGTGCTTGGAAGGCTGGATATCATTATATAGTTTCTCTGGGGCACAGAAAGGCTGACGCTCCCAGAGCTTTCCCCGTTGGTGCTGATTAAGAAATTCTTGCAGGGGTCTGTGGGTAGAATTGCATAGAAATACACCTAAATGATTCAAAAAACTGATTCTTTCTCAGGGCCCTTTCTGCAAGGGTGATGGTTTTAATGTTCGTCTTGTGCTAAGTCTGCTGTGCAGCATCTCTCATTGGTAATCTTGTTCCTTTGCAGGTACATCAGCCCAGCAGCTAGATGCAAGCTTCAGCACAAACGCTTCCCTGGAAATATTCGAGTTGGACTTATCAGACCCTTCGCTGGACATGAAGTCATGTGCCACCTTCTCCTCCTCTCACAGGTAGCAGTGGGGCTGTATGCGAGCAGTAACGGGGACTGTTGCGTATGGTATGTGCTGAAAGACTGATGCGTGGTGTTTGACAGCAGCTGTTCAGGAGGGTGGCACCTGGGTGCTCTTGCTGCTGGGTACAGCCCGAGTGTCATTGTGAAGGCAGTAAACAGGGACTCTCAGGTGCTGCAGGCAGCTTGTGCACTTCCCTAAACCTCACTGTAATGTCAACTGGGAGATGCAGATGTGTCTTCCAACCCTGGGGAGCCCCTGGCATTCTCAAGAGAACAGAAAGAAATATGTAATTGTGGTAACAATCCATTTTCCACAGTGGCACATCTCGTTTGCTTGTAGGTACTTTGGGGGGGGGCTCACCTGTCACAGTGAACTGGGTCACATCATGTGTGTAGCGTCATACAGTGCTGTGCAGCTGGGAAGCAGTGCTTCTGCCCGCTCAGCCCTGGGTAGCTCTCAGATCCTTACCCTGCACTTCTCTGAAGCAGTGCTGCTGGCATCTGAGCGCCACGTGTCCACCCGCGCAGTACTTGCAGTAGCTCTCCAGTAGCCGCAGCAGTGGCTGCTCCTTGTCACAGTGGAAGTGCGGGATAAGTAAAGAAGAGGGTGACAATTTTCTTCACCATTGGAGCAGATCTGTGGCTATTTCATATGAGCTTCATGGGCAGCATAACCGGTTGTAGTGACCTGAAACTGTGAGCGGAGCTGCAGGCAATTACAGCAATTCCCCAGTATGTCCAAGTGACTGCTTAGCACTCACAGAAAAGCAGTTGTCATCTCCCACACCTCTGATACGAGCGGAAATAACTTTAGCTTCGTTCTCCGTTATCCACTTCACATCAGTAATTTCAAGACCTAACAATATCAGACAGTTTTACCAAATGCAATTTCCTGGTTTTGTAGAAGTTTGGTAAACAAGATGCAGAGGGATTAAAACGAGGGGTGCCTTTGCACATGGTGAGGCTGTGGCCCTGTTTACAGATGCTTTCCTGATTTGGGTAAACAACTGTTGCAGTGGCTTTTGCAGGAGAAAGCAAGGTGTTATGCTGCTGGCTTTGATCTGTGTCATCTCTGTAGCGATAATACCCCAGGCTGCCGCTGGGGCTTGCCCATCAATGCCCTGCAGTTATTGCTTTTGTAATATGTGGGGAGGTGAGGAAGAGCCAGCAGAGCCACAGACTGTGCCCAGAGGCCTGAGCTGTGGGCAGAGCTGGTGTTAATGCTCTTTACCAATCCACTGACAGCAGAGTGAGGAGTTTGAACCTTGAATTTTTCCTTTTCCTAACCTTTTTAAATACAACCGAGACTTTTCAAAGCTTGCCAACTGGCATTTGCTGTACTGATTTTCAAAACACACTCCTTATGGCCAGTATGCTGAACCTCTTTAAAAGTGCTTCCTTTGGTGAATGTTTGACTTTGTCCCCAGGAAATGATTTCCGAATTAAAATGGCTGGGTGAGGAAATAACACAAAGGATGAATCTGGCACCAGGTTCTATTAGTTGTCCTCCATGGAAAATTTCTTACTGCTGTTATAGAACCATATCTTGGAAAGAGCAAAGGGCAAAAGGAAAGCGATTGCGCGATGAATTCCAGTTTTTGTTCCTCAGCCTTTTTGTGCTTTCCCCTAGGATATTTAAGACCTGTTGAATGTTGCTGACAGCATAATACTAATCCTCTGACAACCTGCTGATCATTCCATTTCTTCTATCCTCACATATTTAGGTGCTGAATTATCAAAAATCAGGGTACTCGGAGAAAGAGTCTGCCTGATATCCTAAATAAAGTAGCTCATCAGCACTGTCCAGTCAATGTAGGTTTGCTTTCTGCTTGCATAACACCTGTGATGTGATAGTATGTTGTTATATGTAGAAGAAGACCATGCTTTACATGGTTGAATACACAGGAATGCCGTCTCGCTTATTCAACAAGTTTGATCTGAAGGAAGTATGTGTGGGCTTTTTTTGTGCATTGACACAGAAGCTTGAAAGTGGTTCTGGGAGTATACTTGATTCCTCTAATTCAACTTGGAAAGTAGATAGCAGTCCAAGTGACGCATTTCTGATGTAAGTAATTTGCTGAGCGTCTAGTACTACAGATGAAACACTTGCGCTTCCAGGAGCACTGATGAGGAAGAGGGTTTGGGGTTCTTTTCCAGTTCCATCTTTTTTTCTCTCCGTTGTACAAACAGCTGCCCACCAACAGCAAAGGCTTACCTCCAGGCTTATGGCTCATATTGCGGTGGTTGATAGCTGTAGTCTGTGAGTGTCTGTCTTGCAGGTACCACAAGCTGATCTGGGGGCCGCACAGCATGACTGCAGGCGAGAGAGCCTCTGGAGTCCTGATCGCTGGGGGCGAGAACGGGAATGTCATTCTGTATGACCCAGCCAAAATCATAGCTGGAGACACTGAAGTAATAATTGCTCAGAAAGACAAGCACACGGGACCGGTGAGAGCACTTGATGTCAACATGTTCCAGGTGGGTTTTCGGTGGTTGTTTCTCACATACAGTCACAGACGAGTGGCCTGTTTTAACAGATTGTTGCCACAAATGTACCTGTGTCTTCCTCTGCTCCTGACAAGGGTGACTTAAATCTGGTCTTTGTGTGTATTTATTAGGAAAAAACTGTTCTATTACTGATATCTCAGGATGAGGAATGAAAGACTTGGAGATGTCCAGGTGCTTGCTTTCCTGCATCAGTTGATGTTGTCAGTTTATCGTGTGACTTTAGCTCTGCTTAGATGTAGAGGTGGTTTTCCATGTTGTTTTAGTCAGTCTCCATTTTTAGCTCCCGGAGGCTGTGCCTATATTGTTCTTATCACACAAAATATTTCTGTGCTGTTCCTCTTGCTCCTGGTGACATTGTTTTTTAGATATTTATGTCCTTTGGAGGGTGGGTAAGGTCATTAGCAGCTCTAAATATTGTCACTTGGAAAAGGGAGTCAGAGCAAATACACTGTGGTGTGGCCTCTTGAGGCAGATGAACTCTCAAAATCAGTAAGCTTTTCTCACTTGCTGATGGGAGTTTAGTTCCTTCTAGATACAGCAGGTCAGTTTTTCCTCAGCCCCCACCAACTGCATGAGAATTGAGTTGATTTTGTTTCCTCAATAGCACTTCTGTCTATGCACAGTTACTTTTAGCAAGGCCACTCTTTGTTCATTGTCTCTTCTCTGAAGAGCTTCCTCTCTCTTTCTGTGCCTTATGAAGTCAGGACTTGCATGTCAGCAGCCGTAAGATGCAATCAAAGGGTGCTGGATGCCACTAACCCATATCACACCGCCTGGACGTTTGCATCCTGGCCACAGGATTGGGCTGGAGGCTCAAGTGCCATGTTCTCTCCAGCCAGGCCTGCCCTGGGGCAAAGCGCTGCTGCGGGGAAGCTGCAGTGCTGCTTCTCTGTCTGCTCCATCCTAGAAATGTCAGCGCTGGCCCCTCTGCAACTGCCGCCTCCTCACACGCTCGCTATGCAGTAGAGGAACACTCTGTGAAACAGAAATCTTGTTCTTGGCACGCTGGTCTGCTTTGGTGTAGGGAGTTCTTTTACTTACTCAGCATTATCTTCAATCTCCAGTGTTGCTGCTTTTCCCTTAAGCTGCTCTGTGTAAGAGGCTGTATCCTGAGCTCGTATGAGAAATTGGCACAGACTTGTCGATCTGATGCCTCCCAGCAGCTAAGACTGTGAAAGCTGGTGCTGAAAATACTCTTACCATCTCTTAATGTGTCTTACAGACTAATCTGGTGGCCTCTGGTGCTAATGAGTCTGAAATCTATATCTGGGACTTGAATAATTTTGCCACACCGATGACTCCAGGAGCGAAGACACAGGTACTAGATTGTTGTTCACAAAATACTTCAGAGTAAACTAATGAAAAACATGAACGTTACTGAAGTTGTGAGCTCATTAAAACCTACAGCTTTGGAGTTGTCTGGGGGAAGGGGGGTGGGGGGGAGAATGCTAAATTTTTAAGCTGAGTAGCAGTTAATTGCAGTTAGCAATGAGCTGCGTTTCTGGCAACGTTAGTTACAGTCCTCGTGGTAAAACAAGTATTTTTGTATTATTGTAAGTAAAACCAAGTTCCTTTGCTGCATACTGTTCCTGAGTGGCTTTAGTTTGTTATTGTGTGGTCATTTTGGAGGAAGCTTGCGTTTGTTAAGGATTCCTGTACAGGATTTTGTGTGTTGGGTGGTCTATTTTTAAGCTGTGCAATCTTTTAGTCCATGTGCTCACTGACATTTGGAAATGCAGTGCAAAAAGAAGGGCTGGGTTAACGTTGCTTTTCCGTTCTGGTGGGAGGAAGTAGAAAAGCTAACAAACCTTCCCCGCTCCTTGAAACCTTGTTTTGGAAAGGGCGTGACAGGCTGTTCTGTTTGTGTGACAGCCTCTTGAGGACATCAGCTGCATCGCATGGAACAGGCAAGTCCAGCACATCCTGGCCTCCGCCAGCCCCAGTGGACGAGCTACTGTGTGGGATCTCAGGAAGAACGAACCCATCATCAAAGTCAGTGACCACAACAACCGGGTGAGTTAGCTCTGGCACAGCTGCATGGATACTTCCAGGGAAGTGCAGGTGACTTGCATGTCACTGGGCAGAGCTTGGTGAGGGCAGGTCTTGGTGATGGAAAACACCACAGAAGAGTTTTACCTGTAAGCTGATTACAGGGGACCCTACTCCCATGTGCTTAAAGCCATCACACCTTCTCCCACGCTGTCAATACAGAAAAGAGCCTGTTTAGCTTGTGGAGAGTGAAATATTTGTATGATTTGATATATTTATAATTGAGTATTGCTGTAAAAGCACTGAAGATGTAACAAGTTCAGAACCAAATTTACATATGTGTGCTCCTGAATTAGCTACTTGGTCACTGCACTCTTCCTCTGATAAGCTTCTTAACTTCATATTTTATGTATCTGTTCCTTGATGTAATAGCAGTACAGTAAGCTGGTTTCATCGTGTAATTGTAATGTTGTGATGGAGTGTTCCTGTGATGATAGCCTCTGCCTAACAATGGCTTTTAGTAAAACACCAATAAATACTAAAGTTATGAAAAAACTGTTCAGATGCTTTTACAGTATTCTTGGATTAAAATGAAGAGTTATGAACAAGAGGGCCTTGAGGACAGTATCCCAATCTGAATGCAGTCAGAGGCAGCATCCAGAAGTACAGCTGCAAATTGCCATCTTCCTTGAGACTGCGTTTTCCTCACCTTACTTGAGACTTAGACCTATTTAGACTGGTGGCCTTCTCCTTTAGCGTTGGGTGGTTACCATGTGCCATGGCACGATGTTATTCCTCAGATGCACTGTTCGGGCCTGGCTTGGCACCCTGATGTTGCCACCCAGATGGTTCTGGCTTCAGAAGACGACAGGTTACCTGTGATTCAGATGTGGGACCTTAGATTTACGTCCTCACCACTGCGTGTTTTGGAAAGCCATACGAGGTAGGAGACTCTTGCAACCTGTTGCTCTGCGATGTTCACACTGTTGATGACTGTAGCAGTTAGTTCATCTCACTTTTTGTGTAGTTCCCTGCAAATGCTCACTTAGTTGGAGCCACCTTCCAGCAGCAAGCAGCGTTGGATGCTGCTGGTTGGAAGGGAACAGGCCTCACGTTAAAAATAACTTACCCCTTAAAATCTGAAGTTCCTGGTTTGTTTCTGTTCTGTTTGAGAGGCAGCTAGATTTCAAGGTTAGCAGTAGCTTGGCTTACATAAAGAACAGCAGTGAGTCTGTGTTGCAGCTACTACTGAAACTGCTGCCAGTGGCTCTGCTGATAGAAATCTTCTGCTAATAAAAAGCTGTCAGACTATCGTCACTGTTCCTACCTATAGCTTTGCATAAGATGCATTAATGATGGTACAGGCAATCAAACCATTTGAGTGCATCAGTATCCATATTAAAGTATAGCAATATTGAAGTTAATTTTCATATGTAGTGGCTGCACCTTCATAGCTACTCATGCAAAAAATAGAAAGCATCTTTTCCAATATATCAAATGCTGATAACATTGAAAACTCTTGTCTTTGACAGAGGAAGGAGTGGGGAGGGCATGTTGAGGTAGATTGCTACTGTAGCACCTTGCTTATAAACATGCTTTGTTATCACCATTTTGCATTTGTGTTAAATTGTTACTTGGTTGTGACTTCTCACACAGGGGTATTTTGGCCATTGCTTGGAGTATGGCAGATTCAGAGCTACTACTTAGCTGTGGAAAGGATGCTAAAATACTGTGTTCAAACCCTAACACAGGCGAGGTAATGTATGCACGCCACTTACTAAAAGCCGTTTGTTTGGAGGTGTCATGGTTGTGTATGTAAAGTAGCAATTTAAGAGCAGCCAATTATTTTAATGCGGTTTCACCAATTCTTGCAATGCAGACTTCTTGCCTGCACAGCAGGCAAGATAATCCTGCAGGACAGGGAGAGATGCGTTCCGAAATTCAGGCTTGGCTGCAGAAGTGCAAAAGCTGTGTAAGACAAATGGTGGGGTGGCAAATGTGTGATCCAAGCTGGATTCTGAGCTGGGAAGCTCTACATTTGGATGACTCATACTTCATATTTTGACTTAAAATAAAAGCATTTTCCTGGGAGACTGGAAGGCAGCTACCACTTGGCCCCTTCAGCAAAAATTTAGTAGACAAGCAAAGAAAAATTTCTTACTTCATGGTTAAATGTCTCTTGCAGTGGTAAGCTTGTCTGTTTTGGGGCAGAAGAAACTGTCTATGGAGAGAGCAGGTTTTAACATTCCCAGTTATCCCCAGAACAGACTGCCTTTGGAGCCTGGGCATGTTCCCATGTTTTCTGGAAGAGTTAGCGTGAGTCCCTGCAGCTGATCACAATGCACTGAGAGCCAAGTCAATAGCTGCACGTGCAGCACAGCTGATTGTGTGCGGAATAAACAGAAAAATCAATGGGAATAGGAGATAAAGCAGTGGTGTGTGGTGTTGGATTGTCATGTCCTGCTCATGTCAGTGTGTATGGATGACACTGAGGCTGCTGGGGAGCAAGAAGAGCGGCCCCATCTCTGGGCACACAGGAAAATTGTTGTTGCTGCTCATGGTATTTCATATAAGCTCTAATATGCCAGACTTATTTTTGCTGCCCAGGTGCTGTATGAGTTGCCCACAAACATGCAGTGGTGCTTTGATATCCAGTGGTGTCCCAGAAACCCTGCCATCCTCTCTGCAGCTTCATTTGATGGACGCATCAGCATTTACTCTATCATGGGAGGCAGCACGGACGGGTTGAGGCAGAAGCACGTTGACCAGGTATTGAGAAGCACAAAGCGAAGAGAATGGTTAGAAAGTGGAAAAATTATGGGCTTGTGGGAAGCCTTCAGAGGATGTTCCAACCACATGCTTGCAGGAGTACTGATCTGCTGAGGAAAAAAACGAAATAGTTTCGTTTATGGGAGATGATGTCTCACTCTAGTGTTGTTTTTTTTTTTACCCCCTTATTATTTTCAAAGCTTTCGTCCTCATTTGGGAACCTCGATCCATTTGGTACAGGACAGCCTCTCCCACCCCTGCAGCTTCCCCAGCAGACTGCACCGCAGAGTGTCGTTCTACCCTTAAAGAAGCCCCCCAAATGGATCCGGCGACCTGTGGGAGCATCGTTCTCGGTGAGTAGGGACAGTGGTGGGTATGGCTGGCTGGGTGGGAGGGAGATACATAGCGGTGGCACCTGTAAAGCACATCTGAAAGAGGGGAATTTGTCATTGTGCTCCACCTCGAGAGAGTGTGCCCTGTTTACTGGGGTGGTGGGAGATGCTCACAACAGCATCTGGACTGGGCACCTGGGACAGCCTGCCAGCAAAAGAATGACAAAAATGCTTGGAGAAAGAAATGGGGAGGCGCTGTGTTGCCAGGAGGCACTTCTTTTTGTTTTGGAACGTAGGGCTTTGCTTTTGTAGTATTTTTGTGTAGTTTTTGTAGAGGTCTTTTGCGTGTAGTGTTTGCTTTGAATAAACAAATATATTATTGGAAGGGACAAGGTGGGCAACTAGCTGATATTTCAGTGAGATTTCAGTGCAGTTTGTAGGCATTATGTGACTCAGTGTGGAGAAAGGTAACTAGGTGAGCTCTGATGGAAGGTAGCAGGAGCCCCGAAGCAGCACGCAGGCCCAGGCTCCTCTCTGGTTTTTGAAGTTGCAGAGAAGCTGTATGAGAGGCAGGCAAGGCCCTGCTTTTCATGAGAGCAGAGTCACCTGCTTTTCAACTCTACCAGTGCCTTGCTTTCTTGACTCTGAGGCTGTTTCCCAAGAGAACTGCTAAAGATTTTTAGGCAGGCAGTCCACTTGAAATGGATTTCTGTGCCAAAATACTGCCTCTATTTTCATCAGTGTGTCTGCTTATTCATCATCTCATCCACAAATTAAATGCAGCTTTTCTCCCATCAAATAGAAGTGATATTGCCTAGCCATTGGCTCTGTCATTTTATAACACTGTTTATTTCATTGTCCTGGTTTTCCAGGAACCTGCTTGTCAGCCTTTTTCTTGGCCAGGCTTCTTGCTTTTTGTAATGCTCATTTTGGTCTGGCCTATGTCAATCAACTTTAAGCTATAAATGAAATAATATTATAAGCACCAGTTTAATGTTTTTTTTCCCTTCCTCTCTGTTGATTTTTATTTCTTTCTAAATGTTAATTCAATTCAGTGCCCGTCTCTCGTACTTTGAATTAGCAAACAAGGTGCTGTAAGTAGGGTACACGTGATACTTGAGCATCTATTTAATGATGTATAGGATTTTTTAATGTGTTATGGGTTAACCCCAGCAAGCCCCTGAGCCTCATGTACCTGCTCGCTGGCTCTCCTGCAATTGGAATGGGATAGAGAATCAGAAGGATAAAAGTGAGAAAACTCATAATTTGTGATAAAGGCAGTTTAATAGGTAAAGCAAAAGTTGCATGTGGAAGCAATGGAGAAGGGGGAATTCAGTCACCCCTTCCTACTGGCATGCAGGTGTTTAGGCGTTGAGGAAGCTGGGCTTCATCATGCGTAATGGATACTTGGGGAGAGAAATACCATAACTCACAATGTCCCCCATTTCCTCCCCTCCTTGCTGGAGGGGCAACTTGAGAAACAGAAGACTGATGTGGTGTAACTGTGATCTAACAGCAGCTAAAACAAGGGTGTGGTGTCAGCACTGTTTTGGTCACAAATCCAAAACCTAGCACTACATGGGCTGCAATGAAGAAAATTAGCTGCAGCCACAACCTGTACAACACTGCCGTAACACGAGATACTCACACACCCATTTCTCAGGAGGCTCACACGCTTATCCAGCAAGCTGCTTTATTGCATGGAAACAGGGGTGGTGGGAAAAAATCAACAAGCTGATGTTAGAAATGTTTGTCCGCTGAATGATGAGCATTTATGTACCAAATAAAAAACGCATGCATGCATGTGTATGTATGCGTAGTTTTTTTTCTCATACACCCAAGTGTGTATTTGCATTTTTACACGCCACACGTGGTTCTTCATTCTAGTTTGGAGGCAAGCTGGTTACATTTGAGAACGCCAAGCCCCAGCAGCAGCCAGGCATCGACCAGCAGCAGCAGCATCACTATGTCTACGTGAGCCAGGTTGTTACAGAGAAGGAGTTCCTGGCACGCTCGACCCAGCTGCAGGAAGCTGTGCAGTCTGAAGGCTTTGTCAGCTACTGCCAGAAGAAAATCGACATGGCCCAGGCTGACTTTGAGAAAAACGTGTGGGCCTTCCTAAAGGTAACAGTGAGAGCAGTCCAGGAGTTCCTCATTGACAGGGAAAGCCATTGCAGTAAGGCTTCTTCTCCATATTAGTGTTTTAGCGGAAGAGATGTTGGGAATGATAAGTGTGGACTCTGACTGGTGCCCATAAGCTCTCTTAGTGCGGGTGGCCCAACAGAAGAATGAGGGTCCTTGGAGCCTGGGGTCTTTGTAGGGTTCACAGATGATCGTGGGAGCAGCCAGGACTTGGGAAAGATACCTTCTTTTTTTTGTCATTCCCTGTCACTACATCTTTGTAAGTGCTTTTCACTGTTCACTATGAACGTTTAGAAGTTCCCAAGTGGAACAGGTATGCAGACGGTTCACCTGCAGTAATCAGATTGAAGTCTTGCCTACCTACTCAGGTGCCGAGTTCACAAAAGACCTTGTTAGGCTTTGATTTATTTGTTTTATTTTATTTTCCAACTCAGTACTTGTTCCAGATAAGTGAAAAGTCAGTGGGTGAGTGTATGGAAATCATGAATTGCAGTCTAGTCTTTTTTTGAAGGTGAACTTTGAAGAAGATTCACGTGCTAAATATCTTGAACTGCTGGGATACAGGAAAGATGATCTGAGGAGTAAGGTAAGTGTGCTTGTGTTAAATACTTCACTGGTGGATTTGTCTGCCAAGTACAGCCTTGTGTAATTGACATATTCGTTTATATGTGGGACTCGGTAAGAGCCATTAACAATATCCACAGGCTATTCCAGAGCAATAAACTTTTTAATACAATACTATTTTCAGTGTGCTTCCCAGCAGATAGATAGTATTTGTAAGTGTTTCAACTTTCCTAATAGCTTGTAGGTACAAGTGTTAGCAGTGTTGCTGGATCTTCTGTATAAACGTGGCTGACTTGAGTATTTGTGTTATTCATGGAATTCTTCTGTGCCAGAGAGGACTGGATATCTTGAAGTTTTGGAATTTTTACAGTAATTGCAATTTGCTCTGGGCATTTTATTAGTTGTATCGCCTTGGAATGTGGTTGTACAATGAGAATTTCAAAGCAGCCAACAGACTTCACAGTCCAGTCTGCATCCCATGCTGACGAGAAATTTTTGCCCATCCAGAAGCTTTGGTATTTGTTGGTACAATTTCTTCATGAGATTGGGTTGAAAGGACATCCTCATTTTTGTATTACCACTGAATCTGATCTGTTTTTAGGCTTTCTGATTAAAGAACTTGTAAGCCATGGGTGTCCAACTTTTTGTCTTACCTGGGTCATATAGAGTGAGGAGGAATTGTCTTGGGCTGTGTATAAAATATATAACATAGTGAATGTATGTGAAGTTAATGTAAGTAGAAAAACTTCAACAAAAATGTAAAGCTAGAAGGTCGGACACATATGCAGTCTAACAAGCCTAGAATAGTCACTGTTTGTGTGTGATGCCACTCAGAATTAGGAAAAAAAGAAAACCAAGATCACACGTGGCTACATTTGGAAAGGCAAAATCTGAATTACCAGGAAGCAATTTCTGCTTCTTGGGAATGGAGATGGAAGAACATTCTTATCTTGGTGGTGCACTACTGTGCATTTTGGCTCTTAGGTGCTAGCAGTGCTGAACCTGGGAACCTGTCTAATGCTTTCTCAGTTCTGATGGAAAATGGTTTTGAGTATCTGACTCATTTCCATTGTATCAAATGAATGTTTTGTTTTGAAAGAGTGTCTCCATAAAAATGACACCATGTTTACGAGTTAAATGCTAAATTTATTATGATTACAGAGAAAATAATACTTTTGCTGACAGTTTGTCCTCAGCTTCTAAACTTTTCATTTATCCTTTGTCTTACACACGATTAGAAATGAAAAAAAAAAAATCAGGTCCAACTAATATATTTTCTGCACATATTTTAAATTTTATTCATTAAATGTAATGCATTTTTAAGGCCCCCAGAAGGAATCTGGGATCATGATTTGCCTTTGAAAATGGTAAAAGTGGGGAATTTTAACTCTTACGTACCTTGAAAAATCCTACCCCAAGGCCACATGCCTGCTGTGTTTGAAACCGCAGTTTCCAGACCAGTTTGTTGCTCCAGCAAGATTGTCACTGCTTCATTTTCCCTAATAGAGCAGACAGAGGGTTTTCTCATGTATGCTCTGATATTATTTTTATTACTGTGGTTTCCAGCAGCTCTAGTGAGGTTTGAGGCCCTCAAGTTAATAATGAAAGATTTAAAGACACAGAGCAGCTGTTGTTTCCATCAGAGGTTGGGGTGCACAGAGCTTAGCAGTAATTCCAGCACCAGGCTGAGAAAGGAAATGTCTAGCTTCTTGCTAACTGTTCTGCAGGCAGCGTACTAGCTACGTTTACTAGTTGTGCAGTCTGAGAGACCAATGAGAAGTCTGTCTCTAAAGGAAGAGGGCGCTTCCTTAACAAATCTTGGTTCTTTTCAGATTACATCAGCTCTGAATCTGAACAAAGAATGTTGTGCAGATGGTGAATTGGGAGAGGTAAGCGAATGCCTGCATTTCCAACTCTGCATATAGTATTATAATGTTCCAGAGTAAGTCAGATGTAACCCAGCACAAGATGAGTTCCTACGTTCAGTAGTGTGGGTGTACCTATTTAGAGAAAACAGGCCTATGTTTTTCCACTCAGACATCTCCGTATTTTCTAGCAGCAGGCTGCCAGTCCTGAGTTTTGGTTAAGGGTCTTTGGATATCTTGCCCTTGCCCTTTTGCTGTCTGTGTGTAACCCACCGTTGCGCTTCGCTGCCTGTGAAGTAGGGCAGAGCCTTGCTGCCTGCCAGCTGGTGTTTAGAGCAGCACCTTCTCAGGGAAAGAAAAGGAAAAAAGTGAGTTTGAGAATGTGCTTCTGTAACACTTAACCTGCCTGACTAACTCAAAGGATGCAGGCATTGCTTGTGCCCTACACAGTCTGGATGTCATCTGTAGCTGCCTAACAGTGAAGAAAAGATTTGCTGCACGTTTTTAAGCAACTAAGACAAAAAGTTACCATGCAATAGCAAAAAGCAGGGAAATGGAGGGCTTCTGCCAAGTTCATTGTACTTGCACGTATACTGCCAATGCGTTTGTCTGCTCTGCAGACTGGCTCTGACTTTGGTGAGAAGGTGGTTGTTCTCTGCAGTGCAAATCACTTCTTTCTTTCTCTTCTGTTGGCTTTTCTTTTATGGTATCTTCTCTTTGCTGAAGGCTCCCACAGAATCTGATGTGCCTTTACTGAACGAAGGGGATGAAGGCCAGGCTGCAGTGGAGCATTTCTTGGGAGAGGTATCTATTATCCTCTAGACTAACCCTGTTGACCTCCTGTGTATTTACTTTGCTATTAAGAACATTTCATCTTTTTGCCTTTTTTCTGGTACTGTCAGTGGATATACAAGTGTTATTGAGAATGAATAATATGTGGGCTCTTGTTAAGTTCCATGGGATTTTCTTATCAGTCTCAGCCATCGCTTGAATAGGTTTTGGTGGCAATGAAGGATGAGTTCATTTTGTAGCAGTCCAGTTGGCACCAGAGCCAAGGACTTTCATCCGCCGTAATTTTCACTCTGACATTTACCTAACACGTACTAAATGATCTCCTGCCATAACTCTAATGAATTCCTCTTTTTTTTTAATGCCTTTCCTAACTGCTTTCTTCTCTCCCTCAGGTTAATAATTACCAAGCAGTCAGCTTATTACTGCTCTGATTCTAGGTAGAACCCTTTGCAGAGATGTAGCTGTGATAGTGAGAATATCGGTTCTCAGCATCGCACCCACTGGCATCCCAGTGCCAGCCCGTTTGCACCTGAAAGGCTAAAGTGAAACCTAGGTAGCACTGTGGGAGACTGTTCTTGGTGGGGGTTGGAAGTGAAAGAGAAGAGAAGGGAGAATTTCTGATCTTGTGGCGGTTGTTTGGCTTTGACGGGTTTGTGGGCCTGGGTACACTGTACGAAGCGGTACCCATGAGCCAGGTGTCTGCTTAGTGGTATTTGTGGTCGGTGGGCTGGTGCACTTCAGCTTGCATAAGCCCTTAATGACAGTAAATCTGGTTGTTTCAGTGCTTTTTTCCCCCTTGGCATCTATTGTAAAAAAAAATATAAAAAAATAAAAATAAAAAAAAATTCAAAACAGTGCTTGTATAATGGCATGTTTACATACACTGGAAATCTTTTGACAAATCCAGGATTTTCTCAGTGACTTTGTGCAGTCACTAGGGGAAATTGATTGCCCTGTGCTGAAGCAGTATTGTAACTTGACAAGGATAACAATGCCCTTGTGAGTGACCTTTTAGGCGACTCGCAGTTTGAAGGTCTGCCTTAACTGGTAGTGCAAGAGCCAGGTTTTTTTAAGATACATGTATGTATTCCAAATGTATACGTGATCTCAAAAGTTTTGCTTTTCCTTTCTCTTAGAGGGCCAAGGACAATAAACAAGAAACTGAAGACTTAGGATCTGCAGAAAAGACTTTTAACATCTCTGTCAGTGGAGGTAAAATATATTTAGAATGAAATTTATATTTGATTGTGTAGGGGCTATAGCTTTTCTGCATCCAGCTACTTTGCAGAGAAGGTTCTGCAGTGTTGCAGAACTGGACAGAATCACCAGCTGTTGCTTTTTTAAATTAATTTTATGCCATCATTTGAAAATGCACTGCTCTCTTGCAGATGTGGACGGTTTGATTACCCAAGCTTTGCTGACTGGTAACTTCGAGAGTGCAGTAGATCTCTGCTTGCACGATAATCGTATGGCTGATGCCATTATCTTGGCCATCGCAGGTGGACAAGAGCTGCTTTCTAGGACACAGGAGAAGTACTTTACTAAGATACAGAGCAAAATTACCAGGGTATGTATTTTTGCTAAGAGACAACATGCACGTAGGCTTTTGGCAACCCCTTTTTCACCTTTCAACTTTTGTTGCCATTTTATAGGTCAGTGGGAAGCTAATACATGTCCAAGTATTCACACAACCTCAGAGCACAAGTATTTATCATGTTTTAATACAGGTTATTGATAAGGAGAGGTGAAGCCCAGTACCTGGATAGTGCTTTCCTAGAGCAGGGCTGACTGCTGCCAGGTACGGTAATTTCAGGAGTTAGTGCACTCAGCCTCACAGGCTGCAGTCCAGAGGTAGAATGGTAGATCTGTGATCCAGTTTCAGACAGGAATAGTTTGCATTTCTAGTAGTGGACAAATGAAAAGAGGAAAATCTCAAGTATTAAAACTCTCTGCGGGGTTTCTCCGCCTATTTAGTTTCTTTCCTGTGTTTGTCCTAAACTAAAGAGAACTTTGTACTGGGTGGTGGATGTGTTCTTTACTGCAATTCATCCTTTGGAGAAAGATGTTTTCATGGGAAGTTGAACAGTTATCTGTGCTAAGAAGTGAGTGTTGACCTTGTAGTTACGACCTTATAGTTATTGTTCAGGTGTTTCTTTTCTGATCCCAAATGGAATGCCTACTGTTTGTTCAGCTGTTTCTGAGCTGAAACCCTTGGCATGACAAGGGCTTCATTCACTGAATAGCAGCACAGCTGCTGAGTCTGCCTTTTGTGAGAAGCAGAATCACTGGAAGCAAAGTTTCTGACGAAAGAATTTCACTTTTGGGGATTGTGAAGAGACAGCTCGAGCACATGTGTGAAGGGTAGGAGTACAACATGCAGCCTGGGGGTATTGCTGCTAATTTGCTTCCTGCTTTGGGCAGAGCTCTCAACTGCCTGTCGCTTGGGGCCAAGAGCTTAAAACTGAATAAAACAGTGAACTTCACAAACAAGTGCTCCTTGCTGGGCATTGGGTATAAGATTTACAGCTCAATACTTGGTGAAGTCATCTTCATCTACAAAACCAATGCTGAGGAAAGACCATCTGCAGCAATGCCAGCTTGTGGAGATGTTTGTATTCTGTTGCACGTTTTATAGCAGGAGTAATTGCCATGCATTACCCGAACGTGTTCTGTGATTCTCAGTGAACTCCTTTTAAAGCAAAGTTGACCCTTGTGGAGCTTTTGAATTGCAGTACCATATCTGCCATGACCCTGGATGCAGTGAGAATGAGTATGCTTGCATTACACTAGAATATTCAAATTAGAGTGTATTGATAGAAATCCTACCGAAATCGTAACTGGTCTCCTCTTCGGCTCCAGCTCATCACTGCAGTTGTAACGAAAAACTGGAAGGAGATTGTGCAGTCCTGTGATCTGCAGAACTGGAGAGAGGCTTTGGCTGCTGTGCTCACTTACGCTAGGCCAGATGAGTTTGCAGCCCTTTGTGGTAAGGATGCTTTACAGACTGGTTGATATTTATCCTGCCTACTGCAAAACTGTATTTCCACTGTTGTCCTTAAGGTAAAATACTGTAATGCCTTGCTGGCTTTGATGGTTCATACAGTTCTTCAGAACTGTTGCAGAGGAGGAGAGCAACCTCTGGTGTGTTGCTGGGGTCATGCTTTACTAAGAGTGTTTTGATTTCTGGAGAAGGTGCTGTCTTTGCCAGGCACTGATCAGTTTGCATGCCTGCCCTCCTGTGTGTGCTGTGCAGCAGGCAGGTAGCTGAGTTAGTTTGATCCTTAGGTTAGCCTTATTGCCAATACCAATGTGGCTGAGGTGATCAGTGATGGACGCTGGAGTGTGTCCTCACAGATGGGGCCCAGAGCCGATATCTCTTCTCAGTGTGCTGAGCAGAGACACGTGGAGTGCTGAAAGCTTTTCCTACGCCAGCAACAACCAGAGGATCTGCAAGGTGCTTAACCAGCATTGTCTTGACTCATGTTTTCCTTAGATCTCCTGGGTAACAGACTGGAGAGCGAGGGGGACAGCCTGCTGCGGACGCAAGCTTGTCTCTGCTACATTTGCGCCGGCAATGTGGAAAAGCTTGTTGCCTGCTGGAGCAAAGTTCAGGATGGAAACAGCCCCTTGTCTCTTCAGGTCAGTATTTCTGTGAAGAAAGATGCTGGAAGTAATGCACGGGGATCATATGGCACTTAAATGGCTGAGTTTAGAGCTTGGTTCATAGGATCATAACGGTTGGAAAAGAGCTCTGAGATGATCTAGTCTAGCCCCAGTTCACCCCCACCATGCCCACTAACCACATCCCTCAGTGCCACATCTCCACAGTGCTTGAACATTTCCGGGGACGGTGACTGCGCCACCTCCCTGGAGGCGACAGCTGTGTGTATATCAAGATGCAACGTTTTGATTCTGGAACGGGTACTTTTAGCAGAAATAACTTGTAATATGATATCATAAAGGGTATTGTGAAACAAAATAGCCCCAGGATCTGCTCTGTTTTTGGTGGTCATGCTGATGTACTTCCTGTGTAAAAGGCCTGTAAGTAGCTGTAGGGCTTAGTGTTTTTGTAAAGAAGTGACATTGAACGTTCACATATTTTGTGATAGATGCACTCTTGGACATTTCAGCTTTTGGAATAGATCGCTTAGACATTACGGAGGAGAAATCTAATAAATGATTTAAATCGAGAGATAAGCAGTGGGAGGATTTGTAGGAGTGTTTTCTCCAGGGGTTTGCATGTATGAGGTTTGGTTTCCGGCAGTGAAAGATCGCGTACAGCAAATATCTTGGGAGAATAGGAGGATTGATGACAGTGAGATGAAGCAATTATTGAATAATTTATTTTATGTTACAATCTTAGTTTCTTCGATCTGTTCAGGGCCTTTGAAGGACAAGTTTTTGAGAGAGCTCAAAGTAATGCTACCTGACCATACTGTAATTCTCTATCTTCAGAAAATTGAAAGGAATGGAATAATTTGAATTTTAATTGATTTTTTTCTCCACTTGCAACCTTTTGAAAGTGTCTTACCCATCTCTTGAGTGTGATGGCTTTGTTAGCCACTTCTGTTCCAATTTGCATGCTGATTGTGTTGTTCTGCTCCTTCAAACAGTAAAGTTAAATAATAGTCATAATTGGTCTGCTTGCTAATTATGATATGAAATTCTGAGAATCCCAGAAGCTGGTGGTTATTGTGATGATTTTTTTACCTGCCTTTTTTGACATACTATTTTGCTGGGTAAAAACACAATAATACAGTAATAAGGTATTACTGAAGAGTCGGCCAACACTCCCTATTAGTCAAGTATTGTTGAAATCCTGTGTGGTGCACCCCTTTAAGTCTGTTACCATAAGATAAAAGGTAAGATAAAAGAGGGTTTGAATGTTAATGTTAGTAAATTAATGTTTCTAATGTAATGTAGAAGCCTGGGCTTCTCATTGAAGGAGAGAGGTCCTGCAGGGCTGCTGAGGAACATGTTAGCGAGGGCCTCCTGCCCCCTGCTCTTCTCATTTCCTTGTTTTCTTTGACCCGTTCTTCTAGGATTTAATAGAGAAAGTGGTGATCCTGCGCAAGGCTGTACAACTTACCCAGACTGTGGACCCTAATGCCGTGGGGGCCCTTCTGGCTGAGAAAATGAGCCAGTACGCCAACCTCCTGGCTGCTCAGGGCAGCATTGCTGCAGCTCTGACCTTCCTGCCTGCAAACACCGACCAGGTATGTAGCTTTCAGGTTTGGTACTCCCTCTCTCTGTTGATAGGCCCACTTGAAGCAAAGATGTCAGTGTAGTGCAGTTAACTTGTAAAACTACTACTGGAAAAGCCCCTCAGGATGTGCTGGTGGTGCTTTTTCCCCTTGGCGTGTTGACTTTGCTAAACTGGCAGAAGTGCACGACCTTGTTCTACCCTATAATTTCTCAGAATTGTCATTGCAGACAGTGTCTGCCAACAAGGCTGTTGCTGTTGTAAGCCAGCCTTGTTTCTCCTGTGAGAAAGACTTACTCCAGTCCAATAAAGCAGATCAGGCTTCTGAAGAGACACGCGTTTGTTGGTGTGTGGCTGGTAAACTACATGCTGGGATGCACTGGGCGGCAGGCAGTGCGCTTAACCTTCCTTTGCTGTCCTTTTTGCAGCCAAACATTGTGCTACTACGGGACAGGCTTTGCAGAGCCCAAGGAGAGCTGCCAGCGGGACAGGAGGCCATCAAGGCACCGTATGAGAGACAGCCCATGCCCAAAGATCGAGCTGGCCCTGTGGCAGGGCAGGTGCCAGGGCCTCAGGCTTCAGCACAGCAGTACTACCAACAGGTAAATGGATTTTGGCATTCAGTGCAAGACATTGCGCTTGAGTTCTGGAAAATGATAGCAAGAGCACTTTGTTTTCCTTTCTCTTGGTCTAAGCTGGGGCTCTAAAATGTACCCACCAAGCACCTTGTGGGGATAATCGTGCTGCTCTTCAATCAGTAGAGATTATTTGTTTCTTGTCTGGAAACACCTCTTACACCTTGCCAAGCAGCCTGGTTTTGAAGATCATGTTGAAAGCCCCTCAGCCAATTGTGAGTGTAGCATAGGTGGCACAGCCAGCAGGTGTGGCAATAGCAGGATGGGGCTGGGCATGAGCTGTGCCAGAAAAAAGAGACTTGGTGAGTATGGGACTAAGGGAGCTATGCAGAGAGGAAGGGGAGAACCGAGGAGGCAAGAGAGAGATGCTATGCTTTTAGCTTTAGGCTGAGGATGGATGGCGTTCTGTCAGGCTACAAGGCAGGATGTCAGCCATTGCCAGACTGCAGTGCAGTGGGCAACCGTGGCTATGTGAACTCTGGAAGAATCTCAGCACAGTGCTGGAGCTGGCCTTTCTGTGCAGGAGAGCTCCGGGCTGGGCTCTTCTAAGAGCAGAGCTGCATTAGAGGTCTCCCAGTGCTGCCCTTCAAGCACTGCCTGTCAGGAAAATGGGATTAGGGTGGAAGAAGGGCTGAAGAGAGACCGGGAGCTGGGCTTTGCTGTCTCCCTCTTTGTGTTGATGGCTGTGGGTCCATTTGCCTTTTTTTGAGGCGGTTAACGAGGCAACATTCAGAAGGGACAAAGCCTTCATCTCATTTGTACAGCACTACCTCACTAATGCAATTGCATCTGATTTTGATTGCATCATTGCCAGTAATTAATTCAGCTGTTCTTTCCTGCGTGTCTGACCTTCCTTCTTGTAACAAGCAAGATGCTACGTTTCTCGTTTGGCTGTGGAAAACAGCACATTTCCTCTAGATGGCGTGAGCTTAGCAATGATTTTGAAAACACTGTTCCCATTTCTCCTATGGCCTCAGAAAAGCTGTGATTTAAGAAAGCCCTGCAGGTGATTAATAAAAGCCAGGAGTATCTCAAGCCCCAGGAGCATGCTGGGAGTGAGCTGCTCTCAATGCTCTTGGTTTCCCTGGGAGCTCATGCTCGGCAGGAGCTGCAGCAGGGACTTTGAGCAGGTAGGGCCATGTCAGAAAGGTGCCCGGTAGTACTTTGAACCAGAACAGAAAGAAATGACATTTCAGTCTTATCATCCTTATTTTTTTTTTGCTTTTAAGGAAGCAGGTATGTTGGCTTGTTACATTTTGAGGCAGCATTTCCTTAATTGCTGTCCCAGATAGGAACATGCCTTTAGTCCTCAGTTTCCTTTTGGCGTATGATTTCATGCTGTTTTTCATCTGGGGAGAAAAAAAACTAATACATGATGGGGGGTGGACAAATCTTTCAGGTAACTCCAATGGTAAAAACTTGATGCAGACCTTCACAGCAGCTGTTGTATGGCTGACGGCAACATTAGTGCAACACCACGTAGAATTAAAGACACACCAAAGTTGTCTGAGCTTTCCTTCTGCCTGTGTTTAGGGAGAAAGGGCATCAAGATGGGTGTCTGTGCCTGCGCACGAGCTCAGTTTAGATTTTAACGTTTTAATGCATCTGAAGCTCAACATAAATTGTGTTGTGTGAAGCAATACGTTTGAATTTAACGCAGGACTTGTGGTTTCCGGCAGCAGTTGGTGATGCTCAGTGCTGTGCAGTACCCTGAGGGGAGCTTCTGCAATAGCCAACTGTGATAACGTTACTCCTACGAAGCCCTTTTTGTGGCAGACCTGGCTTGCTGGCACGTGTAACACCGCACTTGCTCCACAGGCTGCTGTAGCTGCCTCTTCTCTGTGCTTAATCCTCACTCTGTGATCCACTTCAGTGCACAGTGATTTTGGCTGTCTTTAATGCACTTTTCCTCCTTCCTGTGATTTTTTTTGGCTGTGTTGGAGTTAGCGGCATGCAAACCCTTCTCTGTTCTTTTCTCTGCATCCTTTTGTGAAATCCTTTAGACTTTTTTAAATGCTTTGTTTTCCATGATTGGTATTTCTTTGTTCAATTCAGGTTAGAATTGCCCCTACTGTCACTACCTGGAGTAACAAAACTCCCACTGCCCTTCCCAGCCATCCTCCTGCAGGCTGTCCCTCTGACACACAGGTATAACCTTCGTTATTCCTCTCTGAGCCCTTGCTCCACCCTGATAAGCCCCCCAGTGCTGTCTCTGCACATGACACAGTCTGGTGCGGATAGGTGGAAGGAGCAGCAGCTTCCACATGTACTCAGGTTTTGCTCCTCTGCATCCTTTGTTACATTATTTTTAATGTATTTTTCACCTTTGCCAAAACAATTGGCTCTGGAAAGTTTTGAATGGGAGCTCGGTGTGACCCGAGCCCTTGGGATATTTCAAGCATGATATTTTTCCTTCCCCTCTTTTCCTTGGAAATCAGAAGCATCAGAGTTAATACTTAGTCATTTAGTTACAGGTGCTTGCCCCTGTGCTGCTGGTGGCTCTAACAGGGAAGGTAGCTTCAGGCCTCTAAATGCCAACTGATCATTTTGTTGTGGGTCTGCGCTAGTGCTGTGTTACCATCACCAACAAAATCCTATCTCCCCCCACTCTTTTTTCTGCTACTTTTTTTCACAGGGAGACAACCCACCTCCTCCAGGCTTCATCGTGCCAGGTGCTGTTAACCCCAGTGCACCGCCGCAGCAAGCCATGTCTCCGAGCTACAGCATGTACTCGCAAGCAGGCACCCGGCCAACGTACCCACAGAGTGAGTAGCTGCATCTCCCCTTCCTCCCACCCTGCTGGAGCAGCCAGGTGGTAACAGGGTGTCCTGTTTTACTGTCAGCCCCCTCCTTGGGTTTAGGGGGATTCTAAGCTAGTCTGACACTCCTGAAATGACATCTGAGGAGCCCCACTTCTTTGTGGGGCCCATATGCCAGGCACTCTGTCAGATGCTGTCTTCTCTGCTGAGGTGTCTGCGAACAGCTCTTAAGCTTGATCCTTGGCTGCCAGCCCTCCCGTAGGTGTGCTGGGGTCAGAAGCCTGGGCTTGAGTCTTAGACAAGCAGCACTGTGCTCCCCAAGAGGGATCCAGCCCCATCTGCCTGTAGCTGGGACAGTCTCACTGAGGTTGCAGGGGACAAGGACCTTCTTCTGGCTCCCTGCTCCCCAGAGCAGGCTGAGGTTTTAAGCAGCGGTTCTCAAGTGACTGGCAGTGTTGTGGGAGCTGGGATGAGGCTGTGCAGGTAAGTGGTTTGAGGGGGAAGGGGCAGGAAGGAAAGGAAGCTTGTTTGTGTGTTCTGAATTTACTGACTGAATCTCTTCTTCTTTCCATTTGTAGCGTATCAGGCCACACAGCAGTACTCTTTTGGAACGGGGGAAACAGCTCTCTATCAGCCCCAGCAGCCTGTTGCTGCCCCTGCTTCAGCCTCTTACCCAAGCCCTGCCTCTAACACCAATCCTCCCTACCTGCCCGCTGCCCACCCTGTGCCCTCCCCGCTGTACCCTGGGCAGCCTCAGCCCTCCCCGACGAGCCTGAACCCTGCCTCTTCCTTCCCCCATCCTCCTTCTGGTGCATCCTTTCAGCATGGCAGGCCAGGACTTCCAGCAACTTCTGTGGCTTATGCATTACCTACTGGACCAACAGGTACTCTGCCTGCAGCCAGTGACCTTCCTGCATCCCAGAGAACAGGTCTGCGCTTGGATGGGGGGGCAGGCAGGGAGGGAAAGGGTTTGGCTCGATATCTCACTTAAATCTCACTTATTTGTGCACGCTTCACGGTGAATGCTCTGTGTGAAGTTTGCTTGGGCCAACTCAAGGTACTTCTAAAACACTTGCCTACACACAGCCTTTGGTTTGCCCAAGGCACGATGCAATGGCATCACCTCGTTGTGAGGCTGTCACGTACAGTGGATGAATGGTGGCACAGCAATAATCTGGTGAGGCTGGCACCAACACCCAGTATGTGGCTGCAGAGCAAAATGAATTCATCGGTGTGTCCCCGCTTTGTGAGCAGCAGGTCAAGCTCAGAATTGGCAGCATATTGAATTCAGATTGCATTTGCTGTGGCATTGGCTGACTTTGACCGTTTTTTCCCTAGCCACTTAGCACAGCAGATTTTACTGTAGCTGTGTATGCCTTAAAAGGTAATCAGAAGTGATTTAGAAGTGCTTTTACGTGGCCTCTTTCCTGAATGCTAATCAGAAGCATGTGTGTGGCTGGCCCCTAGGAGCATGTTTGAGCAGGCATGGTGAGAGCATGCACCCAGCTGAGGACCGATGCCTGCTGGTGGGACCTGGGACTGCCTGAGTCTATTTGTGCTTGCTGAGGGCTAACAAAGCTGTCTCCTGGCTGGCAGCTTGTGAAGCAGCAGCTTTGCACGTGTCAGTCTGTGCAGGTGGCAGGAGCAGTCCTTTCCTAAACATGCTTCACATCCAGGTGGAGAGTCAAGGACTAGATCTGTCAGCGCAGGGAGCGCTAGGCAGGATCTGAAGGGTGCCTTAGGGATGCTGGTAGGCCCTAGTGGGACCCCCATGGTGACTATCACTAGGGAGATGCCGTGCAGAAACTGGGGATAAAAGATCTTTTGCTCTGTTAAGAAACGAAGATGACCGTTGTGGGGCAGCTGCAGGGTGGGAGGAGAGGCCTTTTCCCTCCATCCTACAGCCGACATCATGTCATGTTCTCCTTGGAGCTGCTGTACTAGGACCCCGCCTGACCCCATGTTATGGGATGTGGCTGATTTGTATCTCTAACCCAGTGGGATTATTAAAATGGGTAGAACTGTTGGAAAGGGATCCTGGCCTTGGAGGTGGCTCAGCATTGTTATGCAGACAGCATTGCTTCTGTACCTCCAAACAAAGGCAAGGAACAAGGAAATCGTTCTTTTTTTCTGTTTTACTACTGTATTTGCGTCACTGGCAGGCACCTCAGAGATCACTGCGTTTCTTTTTGGGTAAAGAGTGAAGTGCTGTAATCCATGTGATGTGCTCAAGGAGATGAAGCTCTGCATTCTGAGTGACAGAAACTATGGGCGTTAATGATAACACTTGTAATTCACATAGACTGTGACCTAACACATCTTCCTTAGGTTGTTTTAATAGGACGGAAACGGAGGTAGCATTATCAGTGTTGCCTTGCCAGATTGCCTGTCAAAAGCTGTCTGTACTGTGCTTTTTATATTTTTTTTCTGGGAGTTACCAGCACTGTTTTCATTTCTCCCGACAGCTGTAGTGAGAAGGCAGCCAAGTGTCAGACCTTCACGACCCCAAACTCTGGCATCATTTTTCTGCTGGCAAATGCCATGCTTGGGCTGAACTGCAGAGAGGGCTTCAGGGCACTGCAAGGTGTGCTGGGGGGGCAGGTGGCTGCTGCCTGCAGCTGGAGAAGATAGAAAAAAAAAGAGGTATCCAAAGATCTGTCTGATCTTTTTTTATTAAAGATGACTCCTTTCAAGAAACACGTAAGTTGAGGGAAAAACCTTGCTGTGTAAATGCTGAAATTAGTGTATGTAGACTCTACATACTTAACCAGAAACACATCTTCCAAATTAGTTGGATTGCATAGGGAAAGGAAGCTTCGTATGAGATCCCCCCAGGAGTGCAGAAATCTGTAGCCAGAAGTAAATCCACAATTGTGGCTGTTCTGGTGCGGAGTGTGGAGCTGAGTTCTAGAATGGTCTGATACAGGAACATCATGTCTCACTTGGCAAATGTGTTTGGTTAAGGGGAGCGAGGGACCATGTGAAATGTGGAGCTTTGAGTAGGACCTAGCCTTTGAGCTGCCTTAGGTTTAGAGACACACTTGGAAGTTAAACGGTTCTGTAAGGTCTTCTCTCCTTTCTTGCAAGTGTATGTAGCCTCAGTGTGTTAATCCATGCTTGCATCTTGCAGTCAGCAACTGAGCCCACATTGATTTTCATTTTTAACTTGTCTCTCTTTCAACCTGCTTTGAAGGGAGTTGGAATCTTCAGGGTCTTGCATCCTTTTTGGAATTGTGACAGAGAAACTGTGAGCTATAAACACATCAGACCGACCTCAGAGACAGGAGTTGTTTAACCCTGATGTTTCTCTTCTCTTTGCGTTAGTAAACAGCGTGTTGGTTGTATTCCGCCATTTGGGTTTGTTGTCCTTCCGTGACGGTTTAAAGTGACTTTTTGCCATGCTAGATGCAGGCAAGAGCCTTGACTCTGGCAAATGATTGGCATCCACCTTGAGGTGAAGTCCTTAAAACATCTAAAGAGCTTTCTGGAACGATAAAGCGAGGGTGAGAAGAGTGTTGCTAAGAGTAATGGTCTGTCAGTCGTGCTGGCCATTAGGAATAGAAAATGAACACTGGAAGATATGAGAGAGTGAGCCAGGACTCCTCAACGTTTGTTCAAAGCAGGAAGCGCTGATTTACTGCATGGGAAGAGAAACCGCGTTGTTTGGGGGGAAGGCAGACAAAGCAATTTCACAGGGTGGGTTGGACAAATTGCTCCTGTCTCTCAGCTGGCATTTTAATTAGGTTGGGCATTTTTCTTGACTCGTCACGCTTATTGAGCTGAAGTGTGAATGTAAAATTCTAGGCAGAATGCTTTATGATTTTTGAGGGAAACCATTTTTTTAGTTATTTGCTTTTTATCTGCAGAAAACCTACCAGCTCAAGACCAGGCCTCTCCCTTGGCAGGTGAACTAGGTACTACCTCAGCTGGAAATGATTACAGCCACTACCTGAAATGAATTGAACAGACATCAGTAATACATATGTTCCTCAGAGAACATCAAGTGTGATGCTGTTTTCTGATTAGACTTAAATCAAATTTATAATTCCTTAATTAAAACCAATGACAATAGATCTGGAGTTTTTAACCACAGAAACAAACGCTGTTGTGCTTTTTTTTATTTCCCAACAAATTATTCCAGGAAACTCACAGCAGTGTGTGAGGCTTTCTAATGTGTTCCACTGTCAGCACTGCAGAGGTTAGACTTCCTATATCAGAAACAGTCTGCAAAGGGATTTTCTGGATAGGGAGGAGCGGAGCCCTAGGGGCGATGGCAGTGCTTCCCGTTTGTTCACAAGAAGCCAGATGTGAAGGGGGCTTAATTTGTTTTTCTTTTACCCCGTCAACTTGCTCTGGATGTGGAACTTGTTTAACAAAAGCTCAGGAGAAAATGAAATTTCAGACCACTCGAGCAAATTCCGCAGTGACGTTACGCTCTGCTGTCTGAGGTGAATTGATCATTTGCTAAGTGAAAAAGACTGTGGTGAAAAAGTCCATTGAGCGGGCATTTGGTTTCAGCTTTTTGTGGCTTTGTGCAATAAATCCTGATTACTTGGCGAGGCCGCGGTACCGCTGACAGAAAACGTCAGCCCTGGGATGAGATAGGAACCATTTCTAATGCACTAACGTGAGCTTTGGTGTACAGATCTTGCAGCTCTCCTTGAAGAGCAGAAGCTTTGGTACTGCGGACTGGGAGTGAATCTGCTCAGACATCCTCTGTTCTTCAGCTTGAAACAAATTGTCCTCGCTGGAGAAAGCTAGATGGGCTGCCCCAGCACCCCTGAACATGCTGTAACTGGCAGGGGAAGCCTGGTGCTGTGTCTCCTGGTGTCTCACGGTGGCTGGGTGGATCTGGCTTGTGCTGTTGAAGGCTTCTCTTGCCTCTTCTGTCTCCTCTTCCCATTTAATTTTGCTGGGGAATTCGTGTAAGGAAAAAAGGTGCTCATTCCTAATGTCGTATGGGCAGGAGAAACCTTCACGGGTAACTGTGAAGTTGTTTCAACATATGCAGTCTGTGCAGCAGAGCTGTGTTTTGGCCATGGTAGGCAACTGCCTGCCTTCTCACAGGGCCCATCTGTTTCAAGTAGTTATCTTGCAAAAGGCATGTTATTTAGAAGGAGAAAAGAAAAAAAAAAAAAGGGAAGAAGTCTCTACCGTGGCAGGGAGCCAGCCTGAGCTCCAGGAGGCATCACTGCCTTCCTCTGGGATACTCACAGTCTCTGTTTTTCTTTCTGTCCCAGGGCCTCAGAATGGCTGGAACGACCCTCCTGCCCTGAACAGAGCTGCCAAGAAGAAAAAGGTATTCTAGGAAGTCCTGCCTCAAATGATTGAGCACTGACCGCTTGAAAAACAGTAACCTAACCTGCTCTGGGGGAGCTTGTTCGCAGGAGGAAGAAAAAGAAGGGTTAGCTACAAACAAAAGCCACATCTTGTGAACAGAAAATGGCCTTCATGTCTTTCCAACATGCATTATCTCTCTGAAAATGTTTATGCCTCTAAAGAGAATGGTGGCTTTGTGCTAGAGTTGTTGTTAATAACAACACAGATCCCTGTTAGAAGGAAGAAAATACTTTGGACTGTTTTCATTGCAGAAAAGCAGTTGAGTTTTGCCAGAGACAATACTTAAGTGAAACGATGAGGCTGTGCAAATTGTTAGAGATTATTGACTACACCGGAGCTGAAAGCAATTTATCCTGATTAAGGGTTTGACCCTGAGAGATCTGCTAAAAGTAACATAATTTTCCTGATAGTGGTAGTGCCATTCTGTAAAAAAAAGGATTTAGACTGCAGCAGGACAAAACAACTGGAGATGCTTGGCACAGAGCAGAGTGAGCCTTTTCATCCCCTGGTGCTCCACAGCAGTCAGTGTTGCTCACAGTGCATTTGGGAAGCAAGGCTGTAGTATGTCAGGTGCTTCTGGCAAGGAAAAAGGGAGTCGGAGCAGGCAAGATAAGGTCTGGGTGAAAGTGAGGGCAGCAGTCTCCCCTGACCCTTGGGTTTCTACTTACAGCCAGGAAGCCATTGGGTAGAGGGGACGTTGTGCGTTCCTGGCTGCCCCTGTGCTGGGATCTGTGTCCCACAGCCACTGTGCTGCCTTCAGGGCTTCATGCTCTTGGGCAGGAGGGGAAGAGTTGTCGGTGAGAACTGCGGGCTCAAGAAAAACCCTTCTGCTTTGTGTATCATGGCCACAGTTTCTGCCATGGTGAGGACTTGAGGGCCAGCCCCCCTCTGGAGGAGCGATGGTTGTCCCATGGTCCTGCTGAATATTCAACCTCTGTCAGAAATGTTTATTAGATGCTTATTTTGCTTACTTCCACTGCACGAGGGGGAGATTTAGGCTGTAATAACATGTCTCACTACATGGGTTATTATTGTAGAAGAGAGGAACAGTCTTGCATTTCAAGCCACAGCTTAATTTTACGGCCGTTTTCCCCCAAACTAAAAACTTGGTAATTGGCATTTAGAAGTTTACTGCTGTGATTCATTGCATTTATAACTGTCATCAGCGCTGTAACAGGAATATTTTTCTTGTTGTCCCATACCACCAGCTTAATTCTGGCATCATTCAGCCAGGGTTACGTTCAGCATTCCATGATAGTTCATTTTTCTTTGTGCCTCTAAAGAAATGTGTGTATAGGCATGGGAGCTCTTCGTTTTGTTTGGATTTCTGTCTGCCTTGTAGCAGAAGCCGACAGCTCATTTTGTTGTCTCTTCTCTCTACCAAATGTTTCCAAAATACCCCTGTGTAAAGACTGGCAGATGCTCAGGGATGAATCTGAACTGCGCTTATAATCTGTCTTAGTGCAAACGCGTTTGCCAGGAGCTTGAAAGCCTTTCAGAAGCTTTATTGGTGCGTGCTGCTAGCTGTGACCTATGTGCTGCATGGACAAAAAGGTAGCCACAAAAATCTAAGTGTAATGATCAGAATGCATATAGGTGTTGGTCCTTTGTATGCAGCTGCTGCCAGAGGAAGGGGTGAATGAAATCCCACCTGCCCTCATTGTTTCTAAGCCCCAGGGGTTCAGCTCTTTGCCTGGCTGGGCTCTCGAGTGCCGTGGGTAGGGACGCGGGGAGCTGGGTGCTGTCTCTGTTTGCAGCAGTGGCGTAAGCGCCGTTTGTTTTTCCCCAGGTCCCCGATAACTTCATGCCCCCGGTTCCCATCACCTCACCCATCATGAACCCGCTGGCGGATCCTCAGGCACAGCTGCAGCAGCCTCCAGCAGCACCGGTGGGCACACCCAGCTTCCAGCCTCCGCACCTCCCCGCAGGGCAGCAGGCGCCACCGGGCCCCTATGCACCCCAGGCTCTGGGGCCATGCGTCGTGCCTCCTACCGCCTTCAAACCCAGGACGGAGGGGGCTCCTGGGGCCCCAATTGGCAACGCCATCCAGGTAACGTAACATCAATGTTGTGTGGTTTGGGTTTGTGCATTAGCAGAGCCCCGTCGGCTAGGATCCTGGTGGCTGGTCCTGTGGCTGGGGTTAGTCTAAAAAAAAATAAAATAAATGTGGGGTTGCAGAGTGGCTTGGAAAGCCTCACCCATGCTGTTTCTTAGCATGTTCAGGCACTGCCAACAGAGAAGATAACCAAGAAGCCCATCCCTGAGGAGCACCTTATTCTGAAGACAACATTTGAAGCCCTTATCCAGAGGTGCCTGCTGTCTGCCTCTGATCCGGTAGGTCTCTGCCGCATTCCCAGAGTAACCCTGTGTTCAGGTGAACACGCTGGTATCTTCAGCCACAAGCAATGCATAGGAACACCATGTGCACACGAGGTGTGATGATTTGGAAGCAGAGCGAGGCCCTGCTGACAGTCCAGCTGCCCGAGGAGGATCAGCTGGTGTTATGCCAGGTCAGAGCTGAGGCTTACATCTGTGAGTACGTGCCTCAGGTTCTCATCTGTGGTTTGTGATTTCTGTTAAACTTGTTTCGAGAGGAAACAATGGGTAGCTGAGAAATGGAAGGCTAAGAGCTCTGACATAACCACTGAAGCTAGGCAGGAACAACATCCCGTAGCTTTTGCTACATTCTAAACAAACCACCCATCTCAGAGCTTCTCATTTCTTCCCAGTAGTTAGTGAATAGTGCAGCAAGCCCAGATGCTGACTGTTTGGCTTGTGCATGCTGGAAGGTGGATGATGGAAGACAGGATGGCAGTGGTCAGCAGCCCAGACCCACGCTTCCATTACTGCTGCTGGGAACTGAGCAGTCAGAGCTCTATGGACGTGGGGGTAAATTGGGCATTCAGTGTCACTTGTGTTAGTCTGCTTCATTTCAGGTGGCTCTGTAGTTTTGACTTTTGCTTACTTGCTCCTCCTTTCCCCCTTGTGTCTCAATGCAACAGTTTCATAGTGGACTTGCCCACTTGTATGGAGAAATTTTTAGAGGCCATAAACCTTGCTTTGCACAGACCCCATTGTGTTTAGCAGCATTTGATGGCTCAAAATTCATTTTTTTTTTTTAAGATTATTCTTTAGAGCAGAGGCCCTCACACCTTTTGTTTCTGGAGTCATCCCTCTTCTCCCAGACACACAGTGAAGGCAAAAGTATTCACATTAGTACCCAGGGATTGCTTTTCTGCTCTACCAACACAATTTCATTTCTTGCTTCTTAAGTCTCTCTGCTCTTAGGCAGAGCAAGCATTTCTGGCACTCAGCGCTGAGAAACACTGCCCTGACTGCATGCATCAGTTGCTGCTGGCATGTATGTAGGCACCACTCCTTTATTACATGCCAAAGGGGAAAGCAGGTGCATGAAGAGCATTAATGCTTAGGGCTTGGATCAGAAGAGGGCCAGGAGAACAAACAACTTGTACTTCTGCCTAATTTCCTGTGGCTGGAGAGATGTCTTGCTGTATATGGAACACAGTCGATTTCTCTTTGCCTTAGCAATGACAGCTGGCTTGTAGGTCTTTTCACAGGTTTCGAAACACATGTCCAAAGGTCATGTATCTGAGAGAGTTAGGAAGCCTAACAGGCTGCTTCTCACCAGCTGCTCTGGCATGCTTTTTTCCTTACCTGCCCTGTCCTTTGACAGCTGCAGAGGGGGCTTCCACATGTGGTGTGAGGGATGTGCATCTGGTGATCTTGTCTGTGCCCTTTGCCATCCAGACAGCTTCCCCTAATTTCTGGCAGAGCAGACATGCCTGAGCTAGAGCCTTCCCTTAGGCTTTGATTTTATTTCTCTGCAGTTACTTAACCCAGGGAAAATTTTCCTGTCACCGGAGAGATGGCACTATCCTAAATCAAGATGGATTGATGCGTGTGTACTGATTTAGGAGTAGGTTCCAATACACTTGTGCACTGACAGAAATTCTACTGCTATTGACCTTATTTTTGCTTTTGTAATTGTAATCTGGATGCTTTGCTAATGTGTTTTCTTGTTATTTTGGAGTAAAATGTTTTATTTCCGTAGCTGTTTGAAAAACCAAGTGGCTGCAAAAGCATTTCCCTAGCAGCTGCAGTGCTGTGAAAGATAATGGGATGATTTGAGAGTCTTGTTTGTGGCAAGGTAATCCCAGAGACACCAGTGGGTGGTTTATTCTACGTAAACTCAAGGAAGCAGAAAGGATCTTTGAGAACAGTTTGGGTTAGGCTATTAGTTTCTCTGTTGACAGCTCCTACCTTTACTAGTCAGGCAGTGAAAAGCATAGCTAGAACCTGCTGTAAATGATGACTGCACGTGCCCTTAAGTTCTCAGTGACATCACCAGATACTTAATTCCAGTAGTATCTTCATTCAGCCGTTGCGGTGCTTTGCCAGTAAGCCATCAAACAAGACTCCTGCTCAACTTCTGCCCCACTTTGCATGCCAGCTGTACCAGTGGATTTTGCAAATGACCCTTTGGATGTATCTTGAACAGTTGCTGTACCATATAGGTAACTGGAGCAGTTGCACATGGAGAGCTGAATTTCATCTGGTCTTTCCTAGCAAAATGAAGGGAGAGAAGTGCAGAGGAAAAAAGATGAGGAAAACGTTTTTGTCGAAGATGTTTCATGTCTTGCATCGACTTCTTTGTAGTGTGCTTCCTACTTCTCCTTCTTAGTGTGTTTTTCTTTTGCAGCAAACCAAGAGGAAACTAGATGATGCAAATAAACGCCTGGAATTTCTATATGACAAACTTAGGGAACAGACAGTAAGTGTAGTTTTTACACTTTCCCTCAGTTAAATGGCCAGTTAACTGTACCCCCAAAGACATGAAGCTCAGTAGATTTTTCGTCACCACAGTCTGCTGCTGCAGGTCTCCCACCTCAGGAAATTGCAGCCATTGGGGGCTCGGGGGCGGGGGTTGCAGTGAATCTGTCTTCTGCTTGAAGTCTGCTGTTAGACTTCTCAGCGGCTGTGCCCAGCGTGCAGTGCTTCTGAAGGCTGCTGTCCTTAAATAACGGACCCAATTCCAGCACCTTCTCGAGCCAGAGGTGACAATCAGGATTTCTGTTGTGCTAGCACTGCTATTTTTGCTCAACTCTGACCTGCTTCATGTGGCTTCCTCGCAGCTCTCTCCAGCCATCGTTAGCGGCTTGCACAACATCGTGAAGAGCATCGAAACCCGCGACTACGTGGAAGGACTGAACATCCACATGCATATAGTCAGCACCAGCAACTTCAGCGAGACCTCTGCTTTCATGCCCGTTCTGAAAGTTGTCCTCATCCAGGCCAATAAGTTGGGTGTCTGAAGTAACCCTGCACTTGCAAAGCCTGTGATGGTTGCTTTTCCAAAGAAGTGCATTTCTACGGCAAACATGCAAGAAGCGGACCAAACGCTAGTCCTTACGGCATGTCGCAGTAGAGCTCTGACAAATGGCATTACGCTCCCCCTGCAAAATCCATCGTTCTAGGCGGGCCTTGGAGCCCTGGTGCTTTTCTTTTTATTTGTAACCGTTTTCTCATCCCCAATGGTTTCTCTACAAATAGTATATTTAATGGGGATGGCGCCCCATATTGTCAATTTTTAGATGCATGTTATACTGTTAAACAGTGGCTTTTAATAAGAGATGCGTGTGAAAGCGAGAAGATAGGTTATGTATCAGACCCTGCACCCCACTGTTCATTAGACACCAGATTAAAGAGTCTGATCCCGTTACAAGTGTAGTTGGTCTTTCATTTTATGAGACTGCTTGCAATTCTGTTGTTACAATTTACATGTCATATAGCTTAATTTTGCACTGGGACAAATGAGCAAAATAAAGGCTAATGTTGTATTTTCAATAAATGTTAATTTATTAAAATGTGTTGTGATGAAGTTCAACTTAGATTTCAAACCTGGAGTACAGTGGGGCAGCTTTCTGTTGCTCCTGAGCTGTGTAGATATGTTTCTCTCTCTGTGCTGCTCATGATAAAGCTCTACTTAACATTTACATCGAGGTACTGACGTTTCAAGGAAGGGTTTTGCAGGGATTCTGAGCAGATCTGTATGCATTTATTGAAAGCTGAGAGCAGAAGTAATGTGGAGTGGTTTAAGCCACCCTTACAGAGAGGTCCTATGCAGTCTGCAAACAAGGTGCCAATTGTTTCTTGTAGTCCCCCTGAGCCTGAAGACTGTGGCCTCTGCTGCTCTGCAAGCACATGCTGTGCTGTGAGACTGCAAGCAAGCCTTTGCTGCTTGGGTCAGGTGCGTTTCTCAGCACATGGTCTCTCCTGCAGCATGGTAGGAGCTGGCTTTAAGAATTTCCAACAAGTGTGCCATGAATTGCTGGTATTGCTGGTATGTCTAAGAGAGGAAGAACAGTTGGAGGAAGTGGCTAGTTCAAAAGAAAAAAAAAAACAGCAAAACAGCCTGCCTGTGAGAAGCAGTTTTGTATTTAAAAAAAAAAAATGTGGAGAGTCTGTCTCTGCAATGTAGATGTGGCAGTGCGTATTGCAAGAAATATTACAAATAACAATGCAAATCATGGCTGATTCCTGTGACTTTAAACTGATTATGAGTTACAGATTTGTCAGGCAAAATAGCTCCATTCCTTTGAGGAAACTGGGCTTAATCCGATTCCTTTACCAGTATTTGCTGACCTTCTATGCTTTTATGATTGGAGAACATGAAGCATTGAACTGGAGTTACTTTGTTTCAGAAACTTAAAAAGCTATTGGACTAATTTTCTTCCTGTTAATCTAGGGTATAGGTTTCCTAGCAGTTGTAGAAGTAGTTTGTCTGCAGCTCTTTTTTTCAGAAGGGGTTGGAGGCACCCTGTTTCATTCATCTGTGCACCGAATAAATCCGTGTGAACTTGGGCTGTCCTCTGCAACTTATGGCTGGATCGCTGCACTGCCCGAGTTCAGCACAGGGCTGGCCGTGAAACTCTGCTCCTCTCCTGAGAGCAGCTGAGATTAATAGTAACAGTTCACCGGTGCTACTGCCGTCTGTTCCTATCTTCAAGAATGCCAAGCAATTAGCTGCCCATCTGATGTTATAAATGCAAATGGCCGGCTTCATTTGCAGAAGGCAAAGAAGCTCTGCCAATTTACACTGCTAAAGGAATTTGGCCCCAGATAGCCCAGTTTTAATCTCGGCGAGAGGAGATTTATACCGGGCAATGTGGGCGGCCGCCTCTCCTCCCTCCCTGCTGGGGTTGCTGGTGCTGGGCTGAGTCCTTGAGTGAGAGCCGAGGAGATGATAAATCACACACTGATAGCAAGAGCGGTCTCGATGTGCCCAGTGTGATGTGGGAAGTGTGGGACTGAACTCCCAGCCCCGACTCCCCACATGCCAAGCTGAGTGCCTGTAGTTGCTTGGGGTCCTGCAGGGCACAGGTGTGTCCTCAAACACCAGGAAGGAAATACAGGTGTGCTTAATGCAACCTTTGCTTAAAAAAGGCTGCACTGACAGAGGCTCCCATAAGATTCAGAGCTGCGAGTTGGTCAGAAGCCTCATTGCAACAGTTTCTCCGAGAGTGCCCTTGGGTGGCAGCTAGAAAAAAAAAAAAAATGAGGCCAACACTGTCAACATTTTGAGTAGCAGAAGTGTGCTGCTAGGGCAGCAGCAGCACTCCAATGGCTCCGGCTGCATCCCTGCGAACTGTTAGCTGCCTTTCATGGCCACTGTCCTCTTTCTTTTTTCCAGGCAGAGGATTCTAGAAGAATGTTTAAAACGTATCAGGAAAAAAAAAAAGGGGGGGGGGGGGCTTTAATTATATCCTCTCTGCTGACTGCCTCAGGAGGTGTTGTTAGTAATTAATTAGTGCAGCACGCTGTGTGCTCTGCACTAACAGCACTCAGCTGGTCTGTGTGCCACATGGCCCTGAGTAGCCAGAGGGCTCTGTGAGAGAGCATCACCCCTACGCACACCACTGCTTGTGGCCACACAGAGCCAGGGCAAATGCTGGTGTTGCTGCTCTGTGGCTGGAGTGGTTGTTTCTGGGCAGGGAGTGGAGATTCACACAGAATCAGAGGGGTTGGAAGGGACCTCTGGAGATCTCCTAGCCCAACCTCCTGCCAAAGCAGTTCCCTGCAGCAGGTCGCACAGGAAAGTGTCCAGGCGGGTCCTGAATACCTCCAGAGAAGGAGACTCCATGACCCTACCAGGCAGCTGGTCCAGTGCTCTGTCACCCTCCCAGGAAAGCTCGTATGGAATGCCTGTGTTCCAGTTTGTGCCCATTGCCCCTAGTCCTGTTGCTGCACACCACAGAATAGAGCCTGGCCCCACCCAGCTGACTCCCGCCCTTTAGTAATGATAAGCATTGATGAGATCCCCTCTCAGCCTTCTCTTCTCGAGGCTGATCAGCCCCAGCTCTCTCAGCCTTTCCTCACGCAGGAGATGCTCCAGGCCCCGATCATCTTTGTCGCCCTTCACTGGACTCTCTCTAGAAGTTCCCTGTCCTCCTTGAGCTGGGGAGCCCAGAACTGGGCACAGTGCTCCAGATGTGGCCTCACCAGGGCAGAGCAGAGGGGGAGAATCACCTCCCTCGCCCTGCTGGCCACGCACTTTGCGATGCACCCCAGGATCCCACTGCCCTTCTTGGCCAACGATGAGCCCTGCCCAGAGGCAGCACGGGGAGCCACGCGGCGGGTGCAGAGGGGTTCTCCCCACTCCGGCTCCATGCAGGGTCCCTCCTTTGCCGGGCACCGGGTGCGGTCCCGGCCCAGCCTCGCCGCTGCACGAATGAGCTCCCGCTGCCTCGCCACACCCCCGCACCCGCTCGCTAGCTCGCAGCGCGGCCCTCCGGGCGGCCCCTGCCCGTTGCCATGGCCGTCGCCACGGCCGTCGGGGACCCCTCGCGCCGGTTGGGCCCCGGCAGCGAGGCGGCGGGCGGCACCACTGCCGGGCGGCGGCGGCCATTGGCTGTCGCTATGCGGGGCCGGCGGGCTCCCGTCCCCTCCTCTCCCCTCCTCTCCTCTCCCACCGCCGCGGTGTGGGAGCGCCGTGGAGAAGGAGAAGAAGGAGGAGGAGGAGGAAGAGGAGGAGGAGAGGCAGCGGAGCGGAGCGGGCCGGCCGCCCGCCCCCAGGCGCCCCCCGGCCGGGCCGCCTCCCTCTCTCCTTCTCTCTCTCCCTCCCCTCAGAGCGGCGGCGAGATGGCGGCGGGCAGCAGACAAGCCATCGTCTGGCGCAACGTGGTGCTGATGGGGCTGCTGCACCTGGGCGCCGTGTACGCGCTCAGCCTGGTGCCGCGGGCGCAGCTGCTCACCCTGATGTGGGGTGAGTGGGGCGGCGGGGGCGGCCGGGGCCGGGGCCGCGCGGCGGCGGCGCCTTTGTGGGTCCTCCGCCCGTTGCTGTAGAAACGGTGGGCGCTCCCCGCTCGCATCCGTCCGTTTCTGCAGCCGGGGAGAGAGACGCAGAAAGGCCGGAGGGGTGATGCTTCGCGCGGAAGGTCCTGCGGAGAGCCGGCCCTCGGGCTGCGGCTTTACGGACGCCCCCGTTTTCACGCTTCGGTCGGGAGGGGGCACGGCCATCCTTTGTCCCCCGGGATCGCGACGCACCGGGCTGCGGGACCGCCGGGCCGAGCGCCGCGTCGCGGCGTGGCGCTGTGCGAATACGGCCGAGAGCCGCGAGGTGCCGGGCTGAGCGACGGAGGAGCGCGGGGGGCTGGAGCTGCTTTGTTCGGAGCCGGGAGAGCGGGGCTCGGGGCTCGAGGCCGGCATCGGGAGCCGCGGGCTCCTTCCGACCGCTGCGGGTCCCACCGCGTGCGGGCAGGTGGGCTTCCTTCTCCTGCATCGGAATCCCCCGATTCCTCTGCGCCTTAATTAGGAAGCTCCTCAGGGCAGGAGGATTGAATTACCCCCCGTCCTCCAAGGTCTTTCTTTTTCTCGTCGATGTTACAGAGGTGCTAAATAATAAACGTGTCTCGACGACTTTGCAACTTAATCCCTTTCTCGCAGATGGAGAGCCTGCCGTTTCTCGACGTCGTTATTTTTAACAGCCGCCCAGCAGCAGACCACCAAGTTTTACGGGAGGTTTTACAGGAGCTCTTCAGCAGGGAGCGAGCGCGCTGGCTCCAGCCGTGAGAATACAGCCCCTCCTGCAGAACAGCTCCAGCAAAAGTGCGTGCTGCCGCGCTGGGGTCGGGCAGACAAAGGCAGGGTTGTTGCTGCTGAAGTTAATGAATGCGGCCTCGCTTGGTGAAATGTAGGGCTGCACAGTGGTGAAGTTTGGTGAGGACGTAGAATCAGAGAATCATTAAGGTTGGAAAAGACCTCGAAGATCACCAAGTCCAGCCATCAGCCCATCACCACCGTGCCCACTGACCGTGTCCCTCAGTGCCACGTAGGGTTGTGTTGAACAGAAATGTGCATTAGAGGGTGTGAACTGAAGAGCTGCAGCCCTCAATGGATCCGCACGCTGTTTTCTTTCTAATTCCAAGCTCAGCACTTGGAAAACTCATCAGCAATCTTGCACCAGCCATCGTGTTGATTTGTCCCCTGCTGCCTTGCAGGTGAGCCACAGGGACACATGTGCAGAGTGTGGCTGCTGCTGCCAGCACCGCGTGTAACCCACAGCAGGATGTGGACGGTTGTCAGGGGCTCACCAGCGCTTTCCTGGCTCCTTACTTTGCCTTCCCCAGTGACATCCATAGCTGGGACAGACAGGGCGCTCTGTGCTGAGCCCGCTTGGTGATTCTCAGTTCACCTAAGCGTAGCTGAAATGCCATGGTGCCACCTAGGAAACAGCTGATCAAGCTGAACTGCATGCTCAGCGGGACCCATTTCCACTGGCAATTTATTGACACTTGTCCAGCTGCACATAATAGACAATGGAAAAAGCTGGCAAGTGGAGGCCCAGTTGGGTGTTTACTCGGGATTATCTGTACTCCTCTGTTCCGATTGCCTCCTGCACTACTGCTAGGAGCCGGTGATACTGCTCCTTGTGCCACACACGGAGCAGCAGGATCCCCACCAGCTCTGGGTAATGCAACCAGACCGCCTGGGGAGTCCTGGGAACTGGGTTATCTTTCAAGGGATGCGTGCTTAAACTGGGTAAAACAGAGGCTTTCGGGGCCATCCCGGTGCCTCCCTGGAATTTGGTTTCAGTCCAAGCTGAACAAAAACAATAAAATTACTCATGTCAGAATTTTCCATGAGCTGGTGACTGCCTTGGCTGGGTAGTACAGTAGCTAACGCGTGTGAGCGAGCCATCGAGCAGCCCTGGCGTGCCCCGTGGCACATCCCAGCGCTGTGCCTAGGGTACGTCCCCTGCTCTGCGTAACGGTCTGAAATTCTGTTTGGAAAAAGCTGCTTTTTAGCCCTCACAGGGGGCTGATGTGGAAGTGCACAACGTAGCCCAAAAATACAGAAGAACAACGAACTGAAACAGAACGCCTCACCTATTTTAAACCCTTTTCTTTCAGGCTGCTGAGCGTTACTGGCACTCTTGACTTGAAAAACTGACACACGCGTGGCCTGTCACTGCCTTAAGACAGGAGATACTCAGAAACCCGTATCTTCAGGATGTGCCTCCTTGGCTGCCTGATACCCAGGTGCACAGCTGCTGGTTCACACACTGATATGACTTGCTGGAGCCTGAGAGCTGGGGAGGAGGATGGCCTTGTGCTCCGTGGGAGGGGAGGATTCTCAACCTGTTCTTGGCAGTGTTTGGGACATATCAGTGCTATTGCACTGGCATCCCATCTCCAGGAGAGCTGAAAGGCATTGTGCTGCTGGCACAGGATCGTTGTGGTGCCCGGAGGGCTCCGCAGGATCACCGCTGCCTCCTCAGCCCGTGCAGGGAGTGACCCGAGCAATGAGGCACATGTTGCTGGTGTGCACTGCAGATGCAAGTTTTATTGTGCTTGCACGTTTCGGAAGGCTTGCATGTTCTTGAGTGCCATCTACTGGCTCTTGCGGTATGAACAGGTTTTGGTCGTTAACCACTTCTGTGCGCGCTGTGCTCGCTTACAGAAGCTCCCATTGTGTTAGCAGCTCTGTGCAGATGGCTGTAAATAAGAGTCATGGCTCCAAATGGGCTGCACTCAGTACCTCTGGGACCTCTCTGGAAGAAGGAGGTGAAAATGCTGTCTCCATTTCACGGATATGGATTGGAGACACTTGATTAAAACTTCCACTGTCATGTCTGCTGCCACTCTGCTGGGAGCACCCTTGGGTCCTGCAGTGGTTACGTTCAGGTGATTCCTGCGGGCAAGATTTTGGGTTGGGGAGCAGGTACTGAACACAACCCCTTATCTCGCTGTAGTCTCAGCAGAGATCTCCCTGCTCTGAGGTGCCCTGGTCGAGGTGATGCTCCTGCTGCTCGGATGTTTTTCCTTCCTCAGCGTTCCTGCTCTAGCTGCTGCTGTAGGTGGTTTCCCTATGTTCAGCTTTAAGCATGTATATTTGTTCCCTGTCTCCGTTTCATCCTTCTTCAGGAGATGCCAACAGGCAGAGCAGCGAGAGCTGTGCAGACCAGCTCATCTGCACTCGTTCTGGTCTCTGCAGTCAGAGGGAAAAGCGCTGCTTGCTCCTTTGGGAGGGCCGGGCTGGGGAATGTCAGCTCGCCCACCAGAACTTAGTATGCATCCTCATCACTGCCACTGTGCCTTCCTTCCCTGCAATTACGATTGCACTTGCAATTGACTCTGATGTTATAATTGAAGCTGAGCAATTTCTTGCAATCAGATTTTATTTTCACAGTGGAGGCTAACAATAAAATGTGATGCTCTGCCAGAGAGCATTCAGAATTACTGTACTGAGTAAAGTGAGGCTGATGTGAATGGGAGGAGAGAGCTGAGTGCCAGCTGCTGGTGGCAGGAATCCTCCGTGCCACCCCTACTCCGCACCAGGAGGATGGGATTTCTGGAGGGGGCTTTTTCCGCTCCATCTGGCTTCTCAGGCAATGCCCAAGAGGATAAGTGTGTTTTTCCAGGAGGAAGAGGGGGCTGGTTGTAGAGCAGCGGCTGCAAATGCATGGAGCTGAGCTTGAGTTTTGGGACGGGTCATGCTAGGAGATGAATCACTGAATGTCCTCAGCCTGCAGTTGTTTGGTCAGAAAGTGATGTAAACGGGAAACATACAGGTGCTGGGTAACAGCACTGGTTGGAAATGGCAGAATGCCGTAGAAAAAAAAAGGACAGAAACTCCTTTTTCTCGAGGATGGAATATGCGCAAAGGTTTTTTGCCTTTTGTAAAACTTTGACAGTGGCCAGCACCATCAGCTTCTTAACTTCTTTCCGTAACACACCATGCTGTTGGTGTGGAAAATACGAGCCTTGTAGTGAGCGGATCTGTTGTGATGGTGCTCGTAGGTGGGCTGCTCCTTCCCTGCTGCCATCAGTGGGACTGGCTTGTGCCACTACCAATGCTCTCCTCGGGCTCTTTTGGCCTTGGCTCCACCTTTGACGCAGAGGGAGAGACTCGTGTGCCTGAGTTGGCTGAGGGCCGGTGGCTGAAGCTCACGCTTTCTTTCTTTCCGTCCTTGAGAAAAGAGACAAAATCGGCGCTAATTATTTGTTGGCGTTTCTAGAGCACTTAAAAGGCAGTGGAGCCCCAGCCAGCCTGTGGATTGAGGGCAGCGGTGAGGTCACGGGGCGAGAAAGTGAAATCTGCCCATGGTTTTGTGATGGCGCAGGATCCAGCTGAGCCAAGAGAGGCTACACAGAAGCATCAAAAATTTCAGAGAAATCGGAGCATCTTCCAGCCTTCTCTTTTGATCTAAAAATACAAACTGTTCAGCATCTTAAGGCAGTCTTCCATTGCTGGTGAGTTCAGGGAATCTGCATGTGCTTCCTGGGGGAATTTTAGTATTCTCCGGAATTCTCGCTGTCCTTGCAATTTCCACTGCTCTACTGGCTTTTTTTTAACGTCACTTTGGCCTCAGTTGTCAACATGAACATTTCTGCTATTCCAACCGGATTAAAGTCTTTTGGATACTCAGCCAAAAGGGCTGGCTCTGGGGAATGTTCCTGAAAATGCATACACAGGCATGTGCGCTGAAGCAGGGGCAAACTGGATTTCCCAGGCTGGTGACGGCGGGGCCAAGAGGTTGTGACAGATGGCTTCTCCTGGAGCACCACGGCCAAACTGCTCTTCTTTGCAGCTCTGCCTCCCCGCTGCCTTTTGACACGTTTCGTCTCCTCTTTTTCTCTCTCAGTTCGATTTAGAGCAGCTCAGAGGATGTGTAGGTCTAATTTTAGATGAACCCGCTCCTGCCCTGAGATTTCACACGGTTGCTCTTCACATGAATGCACGGCTCCCCCGAGTGCTGGCGCGTGCTGTACAGCGGGTGACTCGGGGAAATGGTTCTTTTTAATTCTGGGTCGTTGGTTTGAATCCAGCCCGAGGTGCTCGTGGTGCCAGCCTGTGATAGTTAGCAGGGCTCAGCCAGCAGTGGGGTGGCCATTCGGCTGCGTCTGCCAGCAGAGACCCCGGGGTCAGAGCACCGACTCAGCGTTTCTTCTTGGCAGGGCCCACGGTGGGAAGTTTGCCTCCTTCATGAAGGCAGTTCCAGGTCAGGAGAGCAGGTTTCCTTGAATGCCTCTGGTGGAAAAGGAGTTAGGCCACCGCTGAACATCAGGGCAATGCTTTCTCAGTTTGGGCAGATTAGCTGGTATCATGAATTAGTCCTAAACCTACCAGTGAACAACAACAAAAAACCCCACAAATGAGGAATGGAACGTGGATGGAGGATATGCAGATACAATTTGACTTTTAGAAAAATTCTGACTGTAAGGTACAGCGGTGTTGCATATTTATGACGATCAGTCAGCTTTGCAACGCTGGGTTTGTGCTTGAGCAACTTGCTGTTTGTATTTCTCACGCAGTTCTTGTAGCCTGATGGAAGACCTTGAGTTTTATGCATTCAGTTATTAAAAATTCCCTAGCAAGCAGTTTTGCTCTGGCTGAATAAGCAGAGGTAAATGTCAGCGTGTAAATTCACAAATGTCGCGTGTCCATCTCTGTTAGTTTAAACCCTCAAATTGTTATTTACTTTAATGAGTCAAGATGTCAAAAGTCAAAAAGAGGGAAAAAAGAAATAAGGGAAAAAAACATTAAGAAGTGCCTCTTGCCTGCTCCCTCGGGCCCCTTTGCCATTTGCCCAGTGCATTTGGCGTTGACATGACCACAGCAAGCAGCACGACTGCTGTCTTTCTCTGAAGAGCGGCTGCCGTATGTTAAAGCACATTCAGATATTGACGGTCGCACCACTGTAAATGTGCAATTGATTTTGTCTCCCAAATACTATTTTCATATCTGCTGCTGTGTCCCTCAGAGATGATTGTCATTGGCTCCATGTAACTGGGCTTTGTTTGACATTGGCAACGTGTGGCTGGTTGCTATCTGATAGCAGTGTCTTCTGCTTGAGAAGCATGTCGGGAGCCAGCATTGTTCAGGTGTGCAGAGCACACCTAGTGCCTGGTGGATTTCTGGCTTTGGTTGGTCTGCTGTTGTTACAACCAGGTAAGGGGCAAAAGCCACCTGGAATCCACTTTCACTAATGGGTATCACATCTTCAATGTGCTTTGAGGGGAAAAAAAAAAAAAAAAGAGGTTCAAATTTTGATGTTTGGCATGCAACAGAGTTTAAGATACCTGAAGGAGAGATCTGCTCTGATTTAAGCAACTGTGTAGAGCAGAGGATGATTTTCTGATGCCTCTGAAGTTGCCACAGACTGGCAGTATCTCCACATATCCTCCTAAGAGGCGGCCCCACAGACACACAGGTTTTCAGAGGAGCTTTGGCACTTGCTGTAATAAGAGTTTCTGGAAATCCATCCATGGGGATGATGAGCTGTTCTGAAAAAGATGGCTCAAATGTTTTGTGCTGCCAGTCTCCTATCCCATCAATTTTTAAACGATGTGCCTGGTGTAGTTTGCAGTGCTTCTCTCCGGCTGTGAGACGATACCCCTGTGCCTGCCGTTCAACATCACACTGATGTCTCGCTGCCCTATCGTGTTGCAAGCTCAGAATATTTTATGTGCTGCTGGTGATCCTCCTGGCAGGCACCTGCTTCCCCAGGTGTCACATCCTCATTTGCAGATCTCTGTCTGTGCTCACGGCACAGACGGTTTTACTTTGCTTTTTTCTATCCAGGCAGATTCTCATTTTGAGCTGTGCTTTCCCTGTTTCTGCATGGATCCTTTTGTGTTTCTTAGCTCTCTCACTGTTGCTCCAAATTTAGCATCATCTGCAGTTGTAATTAATATGTGGTTTGCCTTTGTTTCAGGTCATTAATAAGCATGTTGGATAAAAACCTTCTGCCTATTGATTCTGGCGCGTTCCCATAAATAGCATCTGTGCACAGGCACCGTGCACTTGGAGCCTAGCAACCCGCCGGCTCCCTGTGTGCTCAGTGCACGAACCTCTGCTCCTTTCTTTCCTGAGTCCTCTCTGCAGCCCCACACACAGGTTCTCTCCCTCATCCTTGCATACAGGTTCGTTTGTTTGATCCCTTTCCCCTCATCCTCAGTGTTCCCTCTGAACTGCTTCTCCCTCTGCTCCGCGCTGTGCATCTGTCCAACAGGATGTGTCTGCTCTGGCCATAAAACTCCTGAGCATTTTTTTTTTTTCCTAGGGATGCTTCAGCCCTCAGCCTTTATTTTAGGAAGATTCTCGCTGGTATGATTCCTCCTCTGCAAAGCCAAAAAAACAAACGGCGTTGCTTTGCCAGGAAAAGAGCCCCTCTGCGTGTGTTAAGGAAGGCCTAGCGAGCTGTTCCTCTTTATGATACCTCTGTCTCCATTAACAGTATGGTAGAAAATAGGATTCAAATGCAAGATGCTCCTAAAATACCAACCCCCCTGCAAGGAAGAGACGGGTGAAGGAAGAGGATTTCGGCCCCTAGGACTAGTGTGAGGTTGACCAGCCATAAAACCTGCAGGCGATATGTTTGTTTGATGATTCAGCCTTAATATTTCTGTGTTGCTGGAATAATGTCAGTGCTGGATGTGTCACGGATCTGTTCCCACAATTACAGTCATTTGAGCAGTTTGGAAGGCCCTTTTTAATGATGTTTCTGCCACATTCTTGCTTCATCAGCCTGCTACAGCTCAGTATCACATACAGAAGATGACAGGATAGGTTTCCCCTCGGTGTGTGAGAGAAGTCCGTGTCCTCGCAGTGACAGAGCAGTGTGAGAACAGCGAGACTGCAGATGAAACAAGTGCAAGGTAGCTGCGGTGCCACAATGGTACTGATCTGAGAGTTGTAAAACAAAACATGTATATAACATGCAGAGAGTGTGTATAGTTTTTGGTTCATCTGTGTGTTCTCTTCAGGAAGCAGGCAGGAGTCTGAATTTGGTGATAGACTTCGGTACATTGGATGAACCTGCACAGATGAGCCTTTTCTGGGAGTAGCAGAAATGCTGCAGCCTGCTGAAAAGGGAAGTGCCCCCTCAGTGATGGAATCAAAAGCAGGTTTTGGAGATGTTTCATCATTATTAGGATCATTCTGACTCCATTTGTGTGTCGCATTTGTGAGAAAGGCTTTTGTTTTCCCTTTTTGCTCCAGGAACTCTCTAGGTATTTAAAAATAAGCATGTTTTCGTTCAAGCAACCTGTGTGTTTCAGGTGGCAGGAGGCCCTGGCTGAACAGGACACCACCTTACACCATGCAAACACATTTCAGGTTGTCCTGTGATGTTCCTGTTGTTTGAATCCACTTTTTAATTTGTTTTCTCTATTGTACACTTGTAAAATGAGGGTGTACTCTTAAGACACGGTATGAGAAATCATTGCTCCCTTAAAGGAGGGAGACATAAGAGCCTGCTATCGTGACAGCTGGGCAGCCAAAATGGGAGCAGCTGAAGTGGCCTGGTTCACTTGGGGTTACGCAGTACGTCCCTCCTTGCTGTCCCTCATGCGCGCCGGGCAAGCTCCAGCTGCTGCTGGAGCACAGTGCCTATGGAACAGAGCCACTTCCTTGCTGCATTGGCTATCTGAAAAAATGCTCGAAGCAAGTTTACTTGGCCAACCTTGTAATTACAGAAAGGAAAGGCAGTTCCTGAAGCTGAAGGAGATTGTGAATGCTGAGATCCCGGGTGCATTTATATTACCAATTCATAAACTCTCGATGGTGAGAGAAGTTTTTATTGTGGGAACTCTGACACAGTTTGTATTTGCAGGGATGGGAAGTGAGGCTTCTCAGTTAGGTGGCAGATGAAAGTAGAGCAAAGACCTGTCCAGAGGAGGCTGGTGGTGTTGTGGCCGCACTTCTGAGATGAGAGATGAACCCTCGCTCCACTTTAGCTGGCAAAGGCGCACAGAGCAAATGCCTCACAGCACGATGCTTTGGTGCTGCCAGACTCCCCTGAACAATGCACCGGCAGAGTGGGAAGGGGTGGGAGGAAGAGCACTGCATCCCCAGGGCTGCTGGGCAGAGCTGGGCTGAGATCCTTACCTCATCTCCTGAGCATCCCCAGAGGCTTGAGCAGGCAGGGATGAGGATCGGCTTTAAGACAAAGAGAGCAAAAACAAAAAAGCTGACCCCAGCATACCTTGTGTTTTGTTTTCTTGTCTTTCAGCATATTTGTGTTTCCTGATGACAGCCTTGGGCGTGACGGCTGGTGCACATCGCTTGTGGAGCCACCGTTCCTACACAGCCAAGCTGCCTCTGCGGATCTTCCTGGCTGTAGCTAACTCCATGGCCTTCCAGGTGGGACTGTGGTTGCCTGTCCTCATGCTTTGCCTCCAGGCAGCTGTGTCTCCTGTATGGTGATCACTTCAGCTTACAAACGCCAGAAGTGAAAATGTATCTATCGGCAGGAAGACACTTGCTCATGGTACATAGTGCTGGCCTAGGGGATGCAGAGACCCTCTCACCAACTGCACAACAAACAACACTTAATAGACAGCCCAGGAGCAGTGGTTACTTAAGGACCAAGTCGAACATGCCCAGATCAGGGGCTCTCCTAACCCAGGCCAGGCCCCACACTTCAGAGGACAACATGGAAACTTGTGTAAGGGCAAACCTCATGCAGATATGTCAGCATAATCTGGTCTCTTTGTCTAGCCAAGCAGTGAGAGGTTTTCACGTGCCCAGAAAGGAGAGCAGACATCCTTTCACACTGCTGTAATTTCTCTCTGTTTGATGCAGCGTTTTTCAGCAGTAGAATTTAAATGTTACCAAAAAGTGCAGTATGAGCTCTGTGCTTCCTAATACACAATCTTAGGCTTCAAAATCTTTCTGTAACACTCAGGTGGTGTAGGAGGTAGCCCAGAGCCAGGATATTGTGGTGTGAACTTAGTTGCTCCTTTGGTTGTTCAAAAGAGTTACATGCACCTGTGCTAACGTTACGCTGATCTGGCTTGGCTGCCATTACCCCTTCTGGCACTGAGTACCACATGTGTGCTGTGCCCTGAGTTTTCAGCTTTTTCCTTTCAGAGGATGAAGCAAGGATGAATCATCTTTGATTTATCTTCCTAAGGTGGAGAGTATCCATCCTGTTGGTCTCTTTGCACGTTACTAAGACCACAGTGCTTTTGTGTGAGCATGGAGATATGTCCCATTTTACTGTAACCCCCACCTTAGTTCTGAGCCGTATTGCAGCTCCTTTGTGGTGCTGTGTTCCTTTCAGAGCTTTACAAACCCTTTGCTCGCTGTGTTCAACAACCATTTTGAGTTATGAAGAACCCCCTGGTACCGTCCTCCTGTTTTACAGCAGGTCATACCTTTCCTGTGTAGTTTGAATGAATGTGTCAAGCTGGATTGCTGCGAGCATGAATGTTGCAGTTTCCTTGCATTCTGCTCCCCTGTTGCTATGGATTTGACTGTCATTTGTTTTGGCCTCATCACTGCTTTTGGCTGTGGTCGTGGTATGATTTTGAAGCAGTGAAGTACTTCAAAGTACCTTCAGGCTACCTTTGTGCACCTCTGTGTCAGAAGGAAAACGAAAGGCCAGACCACCCACTCTAACTTTTAAATAGTCTGAAGCATGGTCCTAACTACCATGACATCCACTGCCTTCTCAAGGCTGCTGTCACCACTACAAACAGGCAGTGAGCAAGTTTTCAGGTCCATCTCCCTCCTTTTGGCTTTGGGAGGAAGAGATAGCTTTGAAGATACTTGCAGCATACCTGGATGCTGCCTTCTTGAAGGGCAGGGGCAGCTGTGCTGCACAGCGGTAACTTCATGGTGTGTGAGGGTGTGACGTGCTGAACGTCCTCTGAAACGCCATCAGATGCAGCAGTGTTTGCCCTGCTGCCGACTGCATTTTTCACCATTTCTTTGTTACACATCCCAATTTGTCATCGTGTGCTGGTCTGCGGGTTGATTAAGGGATCTGCTAATGAAACCTCTGGTCTGTATCACTGTCACAGCACGATGCTGTCACGCTGCTTTGGAGGGGATTTCACTCCTGTGTTTACCTGCAACTTCAGCAAGAGTGACACGTTCCTGAAAAATGGTTGCTATTAATACGCTCTCATTTACATGCGCAGTGCTGCAGTTGTCGGTGTATTTATTGCCAACAGCTCTGGCCTCTGGCCTTTATTTCCTCTTAGCCTTTGTGTTTTTTAATTAGATGCAATTCAGTCGTTTCACAGCTTCCCAGCACTTTCATCTGGGGAATCACGTTTTTGTCAACCCTGCAGGTGTTTTCTGTGGTGTGAGCAGCCAAGTTAATTTCTCACAGTGTCATTATCATTGCTTTGACCTGGTTACCTGTTGTGCCACAAATAGTTTTATTAAGCGCTCTTGCGGCAAACCAGTCAATAATTCCAGTTGAAAGATCATTTCTGGTTAAGAAAGAGGACCCCTCCTAAGTGTGTTTCTTGCATAGCCCTGTTTTGTTTTGAAATGACTTGATCTTAGCATTTTCTAGTTTTCTGGCTACTCCCACTGAAGACTAAATCTGCCACTTGAAGCAGTGCAGAGGCCTGTACTCCCTTTCATTTCTCTGTTGGAAAAAAAAAAATGGAAGCAAGGTAAAAATCTGCTCTTGCTCTCACTGAGGAGCTTGGTGACCTTCTTTGGTTTGCTTTGCTCCACTTAGTTTGCTTTCCTGTGCAGTGGGCTTTTGTTCCTCACTTGTCTCTCCTGGAGTTGTTCAGCAGCACGGGTGGCCTTGGTACTTTCTCTCAAATGTTGGTAGCTGAGAGAAAGAGGAATTATTTCTGTTACACCACTAGCACAGAGCTTTTGTTTCACAAAACACGGACGTACGCAGTTGTTAGCTTGGGCCTACTGCGTCCTTGAGTGTGTCCTCTGCCTTGCCGGCTGCTGCTTTGTGGTTCGTGACAGACACCGCAAATGGCTTCCTCGGTTCTGCTGGGAGCAAAGCTGCTGTAGTTGGTGGTTGTGGGTGCTACTGCTGTTCCTAGAAGCAACCCAAGCCCTTCCTTCTTTTGGTATTACTGTCTGGAACCATCTCTGGCTGTGCAAAGACGGGAAGAGCAGAGAGAAGGGCACTCAGCTAAGCATTCTCTCGTTCAAGCTCATGCTGTTGTGTATCCAGGCACTAACTTTTTTTTTAATAGTTTGGTGCTACTGAATTCACAGATGAGTGTGGCCTGAGTTTTTGAAAGGTTTCCCTGTGGTAACAGTAATAGCTCAGCAATGCTGCAGAAACAACAAGTTCAGTCCAGCACAGGCAAACCGGGTGTCTGAAATCTCTTCGGTCAAGTAAACTTGGAAAGGCTTGCTTCAGTTCTGAAATTGCCATCCACCCCTTTCTCCCTGCTGTCCCCTTAGTGCCACTTACAGCCACAGGGAATTTCAGTGACATGAACCTGCTGACAGCTTGAGCAGAGGCAGGACTGAACTTAAATTGTATCTGATCTGCATTCAACACTGAGCTGCTGTTGTTGGCCTGAGACTCTTGTTCCAGCCTGGCTGCAAATTCAAGACTTGTTTCCCAAAAAGTAGGTACGTTTCATTTGATGTCTCAACCTCATACACATCCCTGCAGACAAAACAGTAATTTAAATGCCAGTTTTCTTGTGAGAGACTCATCCCTCAGAACAGTTGAGCACGTTCAGCTCCTGTGTAGGTTAGGAGAAGGTGCATGAAGCATTCCACGACCTCTGTCCCATTTTCATTGCTGTTTCTCTCCCTGGAAGGTGTCAGTGGTAACCAGCCACAACCTTGAGTCACAAGTGTTTCTGAAGAGCATCCGTGGAGGTTTGGTTGCCGTTCCCGTGCGGGGAAGGAGCTGGGGTGATTCTGCAGGAGCGGCCTTTCTCCTCTCACCCCACCCTGCTCTCTCTGCAGAATGACATCTACGAGTGGAGCCGAGACCACCGCGTGCACCACAAGTACTCGGAGACAGATGCGGACCCACACAATGCCCGCCGTGGCTTCTTCTTCGCCCACATCGGCTGGCTGTTTGTGCGCAAGCACAAAGACGTGATAGAAAAGGGAAGAAAGCTGGATTTCACTGACCTGCTGGATGACCCCGTTGTCAGATTCCAAAGAAAGTGAGTGGGAGTGTGTGGCCATCTTGTGGTGCTGGGTAGAGGGGTCCTGACACATAGCTGTGGCTTCTTCCTTGTTGGAACCTTTCCCCTTTGTCCCTCATGAGATCCTGCTGCCATTCCTCTGCCTGCTAGTGTGGCCACACTCCTGATGGTCACAGCCTGTTTTGGTCAGCTCTGCTACACAGGCAGCATGCCCTGTCCTCGTCCTTTTCCAAAATGCAGGGCTTGCTGGGAAAACAGCCACAGCAGAAGCTGCTGGGCTCTTGGCCTTGTGCTTTCATCATCAGAGTAAAAGGTGTAATCGCAACCTGCCTTAATGCAGAATTGCACTTCTCACTCTGCAAACTCACCTTTGGCACTGGTGGGCCAGCTCAGACTCGCTTCCTCTCTTGGGACTGTCATCCGTCACAGGATTATTTATCTCCCCTGAGAATTAGCACAGACTGAGTTCAAATTGCTTACATGCTCTGTGAGAGGTTGGAACTGAGCAGCACACTGTGTCCTCTGCGTGAGTAACTGCACAGTGGGCAGAAATGGAAGATGCTCCCTGCCAGCAAGCATTTGGTACAGGTGCTCTGCAGACCACATAACACCCTTTTCTGAGCATTTTCTGAGTAAGAGAAGCATTTGTTTGAGTCTTGAAATCTGTGTTGCCTTTGCATTAGATCAAGCTGTGCACCAGCAGGATTTTCCCTTCATCAGAGGAGCTGCAGGAGGGAGGAATTGACTACCTTCCACTTTTTGTCACTGTTATTGGCTCAGTCAGCAGTGGGTGTTTGCAAAGCCTCCTTTGCAGTTTGCTGCAGCACCTCTTGGCTGTGTTGGTACCTTTGCCAAGATTCCTGTGAGAAGCAGGCTCTGCCTTGGTTGTGCTGCAGACTGTGTAGCGATGATGTAGGTTTTGTGCAGCAAAGGTGTGTTTTAGCAAATGCCTGTAATTGGGATTTGAACTCGGGACTTGGGAGTTTACTGACAGGTGCTGAACCTTGGGGTTTTTGCTCTGGGACCGGGCCTTGGCTCTTCATCCCCAGCATTACCTGCTGCTTCAGGATTTGGTGCTCTCTGTGTTTTAAATTGCGCTCTGGAAAATGTAAAATATGACTGCAGATAGCTGAAAATTTCTGTGCTGCACTGCTCCTTCCCCAGCTGTGAGATGCAGTACTTGGTTCATCCTCTGGATGCCCAGGTAGGACATGCTCTGTTGCATGCACATTAGTTGTTTTTTTTTATTTTATTTTCTCCCATCAAAGACTTTCACTTAGTCCTCCCAGTCATGGGCAGCAGTCTGTGAAAGTACCTACATTCCTCATAGACTACTGAGAGCCCTGACAGCCACACAAAGGCAAAGACCAAAAAGGAGCCCTAGTCACTGCCACACAACTGCTTTCTGCAGAGGAGGCAGCTCTTCTGATGCAGAGCCAGTGGCATACTGGCCTGGCTGCTGGCTTTGTGCTTCTCCATGGCAAAGGCTGTTGTTGCTGTGAACTGCTAGGGTGTCTGTTTTCCAAGTCTGGGGAGAATGGGGTGACAGGACAGCCTTTCTGAAATGAAAAGCTGATTGTTAGCTTGCTAATAGCAGGTTGCTTGCTATAAGCATTTCTAAGTATTGTTTGGAAACATCCACAGTATTAATGATGCTAAAATCTGTCTCAAAAGGTAAAAATGGGGATCGCTAACAATCCTTTCCCTAACACTGCTCCTGATACATCAGCATGGTTTCTCTCTTAGAAAAAAAACAAACAAGCGCCTTAAGCTCTAAAGAGCTGGATACAGCTAAGAGCTGCTGAGATGTAATTTCAGTTTGACATGCAAAAATGGGGTTTGGGGTCAAGCCTTTTCCTCCATTCTTGAATTTTGTCCTGAATTAGCAACATTTTTTTCCTGGCATCTGTCCATAGTATCGTAAATGTCATAGCTGTCACTTACCTGGCACTTTCCAGCCCCTGCATCTCCTAGTGCTTTTCAGTGCAGGTGAGTAGGTGAGTACTCACGCCACTGCTTCAAAGAGGTCAGGAATGGCAACAGCTATCCCTCATAGCTCTCGCTAGCTACCTGCGGTACCGAGCACTACTAGCCAGGGCTTTGCTCGCTCAGTAGATGTGAAGGTCTTGTGGTTAGAGTGTGCCAGCATGGCCAGGATTATCACAACAGATAAATGCTCTGGCATTTCTCATGCATCGTGTCAAGACACAGGTGCTTGCTTGAAACAGTCTGATTCAAGCCTAAAACACCTCCAGCAGGAATCAGTCCCTCTGCAGCCCCTTGGTTCCAGTCATGTTCTTCTGCATTACAACCGTCAGCCAAGTGTTCTGATGGGCACTTATCTTGCGATACCCAGCCCCTCATTCCCCTGCCATCACTCCCACCACAGCAGTGATGTCCTTTTGTTTCCCCGCAGGTACTACAAGAGTTCTGTCGTGCTCATGTGCTTTGTGATCCCCACCGTTGTGCCGTGGTACCTCTGGGGAGAGAGTCTGTGGAATGCCTACTTCCTCGCCTCCATCCTCCGCTACACGATCTCCCTCAACGTCAGCTGGCTGGTCAACAGCGCCGCTCACATGTACGGCAACCGCCCTTATGACAAGAACATCAGCCCCAGGCAGAACACCTTCGTCAATCTGGGAGCCATTGGTAGGTGTTGCAGCCCTGAGCAGAGGCTTGCAAATTGAGAGCGAATCCCGTTCTGTTGTACCTTGGTTGCGGTTTGTGGGCACCCGCAACTAGCCACCGCTTTGAGCTAGGGCTTGGAGAAGGCTGCGTGTGCTGGAGGAAAGCTCCGTTGTTCTGCTAGAGGCAGTGGCTCTGCTTTTTACTTGGCTGCCAGTCGCCCCTCTTGAAGCTGTTGCAGCCAGGCAGGGAAAATCAAGAGTGCTGACAGTGGAGCCAGTTGTGGGTCTGCCCCAGAGGTCTCCCGTAGCCAGGGGTGCAGCATAACCTGCACTGGGGTCAGGGCTTCGGAAGCGGGCTGGGATGTCCCACCTGAGCATGTTCCCAAATTCATTAGTGTGCCAGCCATGCAGTCTCCTAATGCCCTCTCTCTTTCCAGGTGAGGGTTTCCACAATTACCACCACACCTTCCCCTTTGACTACTCAGCCAGCGAGCTGGGCCTGAAGTTCAACCCCACCACCTGGTTCATTGATTTCATGTTTTGGTTGGGGTTGGTCACCGACCGGAAACAGGCTCCAAAGGAGATGATCCAGGCGCGCAAGGAAAGGACTGGAGATGGCAGTGCTTGAAGAGCAACGCTTCTCCGTGCGTCAGCACCGTCGCACACTGCTCGGAGTTATTTTCCTCTGGGTAAAATTAGTTTTTTTCAGTTGGGCTGAATTTATTCCACAGGAACAGATTCAGCTGCAGCTTTTCTTCCTTATTAGCTGTCTTATGTCCAAACTTCAGACTATTAAATGTCAAAATGTTCTATATTACTTAATAGTAGAGTTAAACTAATTTTAGTCACTGTAGATGATGTCTGAAATACGTTGTAATTTGCTTGTTCATGGTTAAACGTGGCAGTTTGGAGGAACTAATTATCCTTTCAAAGTGCAGCTAGGGGAGAATTTGTTTCTACTATTAATCAAACATGCTTTTGAGACATGTTTCTTGGAGGGGACGGGGCAGGACAGGGCACAAATTGCTGTTTCAGCTACAAACCGATGGTAAGGAACAGGAAGAGCACCAAGAAAAACAGGATGTCAAAGGGGAGAAATCAGCCTAAAATTAGTTGGCTGTTAGCTTGAAAATCTGCTTTCTTCTTTTCGTTAGCCCTGTTAGCCAAACCAACGCGCCGCTGTCTTTGCTAAATATGAAAACCATTTGCTGCTGAGCAGGCTTTTGTGTTGAAAATACAGGCCAAAATACAAACTGATGCTATGTTGAGATGATTCCTTTGTTGTTGCATACACATTGTAATTCGTAAAGATATAGAGCTCAACAGTGTCTTAAGCCAAATGAAGCTTCAGTTTTGATGTTTGGAGACCTGAGTTATATTCTGATCAATCATGGCCATCAATGCATGCATATTTTAGCTCCTTTTGCACAAGAGGCCGCTAACATTTTTTTTCTGCCTTTGACTTGTGGGTCTTTGAAAACTGACCTTTATCGAAGTCAGAGCCTCTGCTAATATTTCAGCTGCATGCAACATCCATTGGTTTCTGAGCAAAATATAAAGACAGTTATGTAGCTTCTGATCTTAACGGTTGCCTTGTTTAAAAAGGAAAAAAAAAAAGGAAAAAAAAAGAAAAAAAAAAAAAGCATGCGGAGTTAATGGGACATACAGCCCTTTGTGTTAGATGTTAGCCAGTGCAGGAGAAAGGCTTCATAGTGTCAGCACTGGAGCACTTTTGAAGATAGAGGGCATGATTCTCATTTATAAAGCAGGCCGCTGCCGTACGCCTCGACAGGGGGTGCTCTTGAGGGGTGCTCGTTTCAGGCTGCTCGGCCCCAGGCCTGGAGCAAGGCAGTGGCTCGGGATAGGTGAGACTCAGCCCAGATATTTTCAGGAAAGATGTAGAGTTTAAAAAAAAAAACAAACAACACAGTTAAGAATCAATTCTTTTTTTTCTTGTTTCTTGTTTTTCAAATGTTGCCATATAATATAAGAGTTGTCTTTACTCTGTATTCCATCCAGCAGGTGTTTTAACAGTGTTAATTTGCCATTAATGATGTTAAACTCTTGAGTGTTTTACAATAAACAGTTATGAATTAGACCGGCTGCTGTGTTTTGTTTGGAAACCTCTCCGGCAGCAAAGGGCTTAGTTCATCATTTGCCAGAAGTACAGCAGCGTTACACTTTGTGTTTCCAGCTATTCTTTTAGAGCAGGGCATCTGCAGATGTCTACCCCCTCCGTGTTTGTGTGTTCCTCCTCAGTGGAAGAGGACTGTTATCAAAGGGAAGGGCAGCACGAGATTGGATTACTTTTAATTTAGTTGCCAAGACGATGTGGAGGTGAAAAAGAAACTTCAAGCTGACTTAAGCTTGAAAGGAGACCACAGCATGTGCTCGCACGTGGAAATCCCACTGTAATACCTAAATCTCAGCCCCACGTGACCACAGAACGGTTCGTTGAATGTTAAATACTTTGTTTAGATTTTGCTGAAAGCCTTTGTTCCTGATGAAATCTGCTCAAAGGCCTGGGTGTGCCAGAAGCGTGTGTCTCTACGTGCTCTCATCTGCAGTCGTGGTGCTTGGCAGACCCAGGAATTACACACGTGGTGGGAGACGGCTCACCGCTGCCCTGTGCAGGAAGCTAGGAAGTCTCCTACCTACTGCTCGGAAGCACAGGAGGGCCAGGAGCATTGCTTCCCTCTTGAGGGGCTGACGGGCTGTTGGAGAGCTGCAAAAATCATTGGGGAGCGCCTTCAGAATGATGCTGGAGTTGGGCTTGGATGTGATGTTTGAGCGGAGGAGCGAAGCAGGGAAGACGCGAACACATCTTACTGGCTCTTCCCCTCGTTTTGTCTGTGCAACTTCCTGTCTGGGAAGTGCAGTGAAAGCGCTCTGCAGCAGCTTACATACACATCTTCCTGTTGATCTTTATCACATTGTAGATCCCTTTTTTTTTCTTTTGTACTGCTATTACTTGGACTTCCTTAAGCTGATTCCTGTAAGTTCCTGTGCTGTGAGAAGAACAGCTAGCCCCGCAAAGTGACACTGGCTGTTCTCAGGGCTAACTACCTGAAATTTTAACAAGGTAGCAGCTGCTTTTCTTGTAGGTACACTTGAAGCAACACCAGTTCCAGTGGGACTCCGGAATCTGAGACCTTGAAGCTATTTACAAGTTAGCTGTGATTCCGAAAAACGAAGGTAAGCCATCCTTTGGAAATTTAAAGATCCTGCAAGTGCTTTAGGCACGAGCTTGTAACTTCTTCAGCTTTACTTTATCTGCGTGGTGGAGCTAATAAAAAAAAAATAGCAGCTGTCCTTTGCAGGAAAATGACGTTTCCCAAGTGAATGTCCTGAATGTGGGTAGAACGCAGGTACCTCCCTGGTATGGAAGCAGTCTCGGCTGTATTCTGTCGTGCAGTCTCCTTCAGTATGTGGGGTTTGCGGGCCTGCAGCTTCATGCAGTGCAGCAGGGAAGCAGTGGAGCCTCGCTAAGGCAGGAACAACACGTGCTGCTCTCCTCTCTCAGGAGTGTTTGTGTGTTGAGAGCTTCAAGGCTGTGGGCTCTCACACTCAGCAGAGGCTGAGTTGTCGTCACCTTTTTTGCCAGAATGTGTGAGGCTCTGAGAAAATGTAATGTCAGCTCAGACATCATTTGTGCATTCCCACATGCATTCTGTCCTGTGTCAGCTCAGAGAAACGCTCTGCAAGGGCTGGGACTTGGCACACGATTGAAGGAGAGCTTCTGTTGTAACTTCCAGTGTGTACTTGGCTACACAAATATTGATGAAATCCCGTTAGAGCTGCGTACAAACACCACAGTCAGGGTAAAGAGGCAAGCAGAAATGGAGCAAAGCTGAGGTTGTGGCTGCTGATTACTGAGGAGCTTCCAGGCTCCATTTCACCCCATCTGCACTTCTGTGTATGGTGTACGGGCTGTGCTACGTTCAGACAATCCCTGGAGCAAGGGGTGAACAGGAGCAAAACCCACTGGCGTCAGAGTTACACCTGGAAACAGGCTCAGGAGAGAGCGTGAGCTCCAGAGCTAAGAAATGTGTCAGGGTTTGCTTAACAGTCTCTGAAAGGCGGCCAAGTGGAGCAGAAAGCTCATGTGTGTGAGCTCCTGCCCGGCAGCCCTGCTGCTGTGCTGGGGAAAGCCAGCGGCAATCCTGCTGTACGCCATCGTGCTGGGCACTGTGCCACAGTCCTGCACGGCACTGAGATGTGGAACTCGAGCACAGGTGCCTTGTGTGGGCAGTGGACGTGTGGGCAGGATCAGTAGTGTCTGCTCCTGTGGCTCAGCGGTTGCTTTTCAAGCAGGGACAATATTTGTGTCCTTGTCTCATTCTGCAGCTTGTGCAGGGCAAATGCACTCCTCTGGCTTAGGCTGATGATTTCTTGGACCCAGAAACCACCAGCTAACCTTCCTGGAAATAAGCCCATCAGATAGGAAATGTGGTCTGGCCTTTGGTATTACAGCAGGCTGTTGGGTAGGAGGATCCTAGGAATAAGCCATTCTCTTCTGAAAGGTCTCCTGCATCCATTGGAGCCCCCCACCACGCTGTCAATGCAGTGATGTAACTACAGGCTTCGGTCAGCTGATTTGGGGGTGTTCGCATCCTAGAGGGCTCTTGATGTGGAGGGATTTGTGAAGGTTGATGATGTATCTACTGCCACACTGCGGCCCTGAAAGCACGCCCAGGTTGGGCTTGTAGCACCTCAGTATTTTTGCTCCTGGGCTGTTTTGTAGCTGTACTATTACACAAAAAGGGTCTCACAGGCGGTTATGGGTCTCCTTTTCACAACCTCTAGGAATCAAGGTCTGACTTTCCTTAGGATCTTCCTTTGATGCAAAGAGGAACCAAGAGCAGAGCCTGGCAGTGGAGGAGCTGTTTGCTAACATAAGCCCATGTGCCTATCTTCTGCCACAGCTCTGGCTCAGCAGTGCCCAGTCCCTGAGCTGAAACCCCAGGCATCCACAGCTGCACATACTACAACAGCAGCCTCATTAGATAGATAGATAGGGGAGAATGGGGGGGATTGGACCCTGATTTAGACTTTTTCTGAGAAAACTGTATTAGAAGTCCCATGGCCTGCACCAGGTATGGCCAACCTGGGATTAAAGCCAGAAGGACAGAGCACAGGTGTGGGCCCAGCACAGGTGAAGCCATGCATCTGCCTCACACCAGATGCATCCCTAAAGATGGAAAGCAAAGCCTGCAGGCAGGACAAAGGTACAAAAGCACCCATTGCGGGCTTTGGAAGATGCCTGGGGGAAAGCTGCAGTGAGAGACAAAATACAGAAGTGAGTTGGTATTTATCAGAGCTGATAAGCCTAGAATTAACTGAGGGTGCTGATCACCTTAGTCACCTCCACTTGCTGCTCCAGTCCCAAACCCTAGTGACTTTTTCTTGGTGGGGATAGCGTGAGCAATTTGAGAAGAGCTTGCCTTGGAGGTCTGGGACCTGGGGATCCTTCTTAGGGTGAGAAGGGGCATTCTGCAGGCAACGACCCCTCCAGCAAACCTTGAGCACACCTGTTGCTCCAACCAGCAGGTGCGCATGCTCAGACAGCGTATGTTTAGCAGTGAGGCATTTGGAGAAATGAAGCCTATCAAAATATTTTAAAAGCTGGATGAAGGAACAGATGGCTTTGATGAGAGATGATCTGGCTAACAAAATGAGGGCTATCACTTGAGCTGAGGAACAGTTGCTCAGGTGCTGTATTTAGCTGTGCTGCAGCTCTGAGCGGTCCCTGGCCCCTTCCTCCCGCCCCCAGTGCTGGGTGGGCGATGCTTTTCGTCCAGCCCTGCTCCAGCTTGGGAGTGGAAAGAAACAGGACAGGAAAACCAGGTGGTACATCTATTTTCAGAACACATGCATTTCCCAGGAATAAAAACAAATGCTGAGCAATTCCCTTTTCTTCCTTCCTTCTCTCTTATTTACCTCTTTCTCCGAAGAAGAGCCCACCAAAATGACAGCCTGTCCGCAATGGCCAAACCATCCCCAAGGCGGGGGGTTCCCTTTGCTTCTTCCTGAGGTGTAAGTGAGGTCTGCAAAGAGGGGTTTGCTTGTGGAAAATCTTTTGTGTGAAAAATAGCTTTGAGGGCAGATCCTGATGCCCAGTGTCAGAGCATGAGGACTCTTGCTCCTCTTCTGCTTTGTGGGAAGATGGTGGGCACAGAGCTGGCACACAGTTTGGTCCTCACCAAGAGCACTGATGTGGTGAAGTGTGGATGGGGATCACACACATGCTGCAAGGCATCAGGAGGAGGAAATATTAATTAACAGCAAACTGAAGCTGTAAGTTTGATCATTTGCATGTATTGGAGCTGGTCTCCTTTCTGGGGTAGGCCAGTTGCCAGGCAGGTTCCCCACTGCCCGGCAGGAAAAGCCCAGTGGGGACAGGGGCAGGATGAGTCCGGTATGCATGAAAAGACAACTGGAATTGTTCAGTCTGGAGAAGAGGAGGCTCAGGGGAGACCTTGTCACCTCCTACAACTCGCTGACAGGAGGCTGTGGCAAAGTGGGAGTCGGCCTCTTAGGTATCAGTGATAGGATGACAGGGAATGGCCTCGTGTTCCACCAGAGGAGGTTCAGCTTGGATATTAGGAACGATTTCTTCTCAGAAAGAGCAGTGAGGCACTGGCGCAGGCTGCCCAGGGAGGTGGGGGAGTCACCGTCCGTGGGAGCGTTGAAGAAGCATGTGGATGTGGCACTGAGGGATGCGGTAGGGATGGGTGTGTGGCTGAACTGGGTGATCTCAGAGGTCTTTCCCAACCTTAACGATTCTGTGATTCTACGACTGATGTCTGACGGTGGAGACCAACATGGGGCAAAGGTGGGATGGGGAAGTCCCCGGAGGCACATCAACGCAACCTCGCAGAGAAATTTAGGAGCAGTGGTGTTCTACAAGGGTGATGCACTGAGGGACGCAGCTCCAAAGCATCGTTCCCTTGTGCCCACGTGGAGAAGCAGCCCTGCAGCATCCCGCACCAGCATGCTCCCACCTCCGCCCGCTGCCCCGGGGATGCGTGCTTTTTAGAAGCCGTGATTAATTTCTGAAAGGTCTCCGGTGTGCCGCCGGCACCCTGCATTTCCCATCTGCTCAGAAAAGAGCTCCTGAGAAGAAAATATCTCGAGCACTCGGGAGTTTACCGAGAAAGAAATTGCTTTAAAACTCCATATGCCGCATTGTTTCCTCTCCAGCTTTGGCTGGCGGCAGGGTCGAAGCGACGGAGGAGGCTGGTGATCGGTTGCCGGGTTTTCCTTTCCGGCCGGAACCAGCGGGGCCGCAGCGGTCACTTCTCGCCAGCTCGCCGCGAGGCACTTCAACTTCGGCCGCTAGAGCCAAAGCTGACCGAACCGAACGCCGCCCCGCAGGGGGCTGTGCCGCCGCCAGGGCCCCGCCCGGCCGGGGCGGGGATGGGGACGGCGACGGCACGGCCCCTCCTCCCGCCTCCCTCCCCCGGCCGCTGCCGCCGTCACCGTCAGGAGCGGAGGTTGAGGAGCAGCCGCCACCCTCAGGTAGGAGCCGGCGGCCGCGGGTGGCCGTTGGCAGCGCTCGGGGCCGAGCCGTGCGTGGCTGCGCTCCTCCTGCGGCGGCGCTGGGCGCTCGGCAGCCCGGCCGGTTGCACGCGTTTGTCTCTTTCCAGCAGCCCGCTGCGACGCGGGACCCCGATGCCAGAAAGGCGGGCCCGGCCCAGGAGAGCTCCCAGGCGTCGCCTCCGGCTGTAGCGCGGCCGCTCAGCGCCGGTCCCCGCGTGGCCCGTGAGTACCGCGTGGCAGCCGGCCGCGGGCAGGGCACGGGCATGTGGGCGCTGCGCAGCGTGCAGGTGTTAGCTGGGCGTTGGAGCATCCCACCCTGCGGGTGGACGGCGTGTTCGCGTAACGTCGCTGTTCTCTTCTTTATTGGCAAACTCCTGGCGTGCCTTATCTCTGTCACCGTGCGCTCAGGACCTTGAGATAAATCCAAAAGAGCTTTGCTTTGTTGTGTTGGCATTCGTAGCTTGTGGGTGGTGTGTTGCGTCATGTGCTGGTGCCTGTCCCTCCCGTTACGGAGATTAGGTATCAAGAGGCTGCATTACTCTCGCTTGTAAGAAGCAACGGAGAGCTAGAGCGGGTCCTCCGTTTAAAACCAACAGAGACTGTCACCAAAACCCAGCCTCCGTTTGTGCCGCTCCCCTTGGCTGCTGCCTCACATCCATTCTTTATGACTTGCCCTATGCTTTGAGCAGTTTCCTCCTTCTCCCAGTGCTCTTGGCTCTGTGGCTATTCTCCGAAATGACTCAGTGGCCGGGTGTTGTGAAATGCTTTCTGGAGGAATGCTGCTCTGGCATATCGTGCAGCTTGTGAATGGGCCCTCGAGATGCTTCTGCATGTTCTCGTCTCGAGAAAGAATTGCAACTCCATTAATGTGGCAGTGTTCTCCTTCCTTGCATTTGCTGGCAAAATCAACTCCAGGAAGAGCCCGTGACTTTCTTGGCAGAAGAAATTAAGATGCTTACATTAAATGAACTTGTGGCAGGATAGGTTTGGTGAGCTGCCCACTGTTATTGAAGCGCCTGCATTAGAGGAACAGGAGCTTAATTGCTTGGGGGAGTACCATGGGGCAGTGACAGCAAGAAGAAAGCAAATGGCAGATTGTATGAGCAGGTTTAGGCATGAGAGCGGGGATGGAGACAGCAGAGAAAGCCTCCACTTTGGGAAATCCTCAGGACACCTTCTGCAGCAGCACTGATGCAAAAGCCTTTGCCGCTCTGCGCCCTGTCCTGCAGTAGCAGGGCTCTTGTGATGCCAGCCTGAGGCTTTGTGTCAGGAGGGATGGGAAAACCGTGCTGTGTGCTTTTGGGACAGTGGGCTGCCTCTGGCTGCGTTAGCTGCCGCACTGAAAACACCTTTGTGTCAGCCCCCCGAGCCTGTGGCACCATAGGGCCATTGGTCGCCTAAAGCTTTCCCTTTGCTGCAAGCCTTAAAAATAAAAAGGAGAAGACAAAACAGGTGCGAGCAATTCCCAATGGCCTACCAAACTTGGTATGTTTATTTGGGAAAGCACAGGCCTGCTGAGATGGCTGGTGCCGCCAGCTGGACAACTAAGGCTTGGCATCACTGGTGGTGGCAGCAACACAGAGCAGAGCTGCGGAGGGGAAGGTTGGCTCAGCATCATCCCCATGGAGCAATTAATTCTCAAAGAAATGGTTTCTACGTTTCCCAGGGAGAATTTAGGTTATTTTTCCCATTTAGCATTTTGTTTTGGCTCAGCTTCAGGAGAGGGTGCTGACTGCGTTCCTTATTCTCTCATCCCTGGCTGCTGATGGAGGTGCTGGGGGCCTCTCCCCCTGAAGACATGAACCCAGGACCTGAGCAGGTTACTGCAAAGGCAGTGGCTGAGAATGGTCTCAGTTGAACAGCAGCGCAAGTGTGATGTACCCAAGCAAGTCTTGATTTTAAACTATCCTCTGACCACACAGGGATGGCTGAACATCCTCAGGCATGCGTAGGATGTACCAGTGTGCAGCACTAGAAAGTGTCTGGTCCAACCATTGCATCCATGCCTTACCTTGGATGGGGCACTAGGGGTACATGCACTCCTACCTCAGCACAGCGCCTGTGCAAGGAGCTGCAGCAGCGGCGATGTCCTTTCCAGCCATGGACTGCTGCCCCCATCCCCATGTGCTGCTCAAGGCTCTGCCCTGGGGGACAAGCCCTGTGCCACCTGTCGTTCCTCATGACAGACAGCACTGAAGTAGGTTGGGATGGCTGTGATTCTGTGGCAGGGAGGCACGCTGGAAGGCAGAGGAACTGTGGCAAGCTGGTAATGAAGACAAGTGTTATCTCCAGTATCTGCTTTAGTCGCATCCGTGCATTCTTTGTACCTTACTGAGGGGGAAGGGTAAGCAAGACGACCTGCTATCTATGAGCTGAAGTAATTGTGCTGCCTTGGCTCAGTCCAGCAGAAAGCAGAAGAGCTGTGCTAGCAGCAGTTACCTCCCAGAGGAAACGTGGGTTGTAATGGGAGGTGACATCTACCTGCTTGCTCCCCTCCAGCGGGATGGGAGCAAGGAGCTCAGCTGCAGCTATGGGATGCCGCTGCGTATTTATGGGCTGCGGGAGAAAAAGGCAAGGGCACTGCTCGCAGAGCAGCTGCAGCTGGAGCAGCAGGGGCCGTGGGGAACCAGAGTCCTTTGTGCAGGGAGAGGAATAGAGATGAGATGGGTGGGGGAATGCGCTCCACCCACAGCAACAATTTCTTCTGTTCTGCTGCACCATGCTGAAGATCCGTGTACGCGCTGGAGCTAACTGCTCGCTACATTGAAGTATTTAATGCTTGCGTGGCTTTGTGCTCCCTGCATGCAGTTTCCTCTGCTCCCAGGCCAGAGAAGAGATCTTATTTGCTAGCTTATCCTTCTTTTACGGTTTGTGATTCAGCTTCGCTTGAGCCTTACGGTTTTATGCAAGCGTGGCGTGGCTCAGGGTGTGACGAGCCCTCTGGCCTCACATCCGATGATGCTGTGTTGTGCCCCTCCGGCAACGCACAGGATGCAGGAAGGCGGCACAGCTGATGTACAGCTGCTGCCCTAGGGAAAGCAAAGCGGGTGCTGGAGCGGAGTTGTTCGCTTTCTGTTCGCATGTCTTGGCTATGCTGGTGCCTGAAGGAATGTTTGCGCAGGACAGCAGAGTGAGAAGGTATTTGATCCATTGTCAGAGGGCTCTTGGGGTATACAAGGTGTTCTGTGTTTGGAGCGCGGCAGCATCGTGGCATTTCTGAATGACACGTGTTGCAGGAACGGCCCTGGCGTCTCACAACCTTGTCCAGTGGGATCTTGCCTGGAGGACAAATACTTCCTCAGGAGAGGATGTGCACAGCATCCTTAAGGCCCATGCAGCATTGCACGGCATTAAGAGCTGGTGCTGTTTGTCACACCTCGTTCTGACAGCGCTTGAGCTTGGCTCCGCTTTGGGAGCGTCCAAACACCATTTTTAGCTGATTGCTGTAGCCAGGATGGGAGCTGATCGTGTGCTTTGTGGGGGTGAGGAGAGAACATGTGCATCCGTCTCCCTTTGCTCTGCGGACTGTGCCGGTATGACGTGTGTGGAATGGGTAATGATCACGGGAGGGAGGCTGTGCTGCCACGTGCCTCTGGAAAGGAGCAAGGAGTGAGGGCTGCGGGTCTGGTGGAATGACCTTGCACAAACTGCTTCAGGAGAATGCTTTGAGAGCTTCCTTGGTTCTCTAGGTGTGTCTGAAAAGAGCCTCCCTGCTGCAGGCTCTCTGTTCCTGTACAGCACGGCAGCTGCTGCCTGCATGCAGCAGCTTAGCCTCTCACGCCAGCTGTAGTGGTGGGTAAGGCTGGCACTGCCTACTGGGCTGCCTGTTGTGAGATTGGTCTTGGGTTGGCACCTGCTGTGGGGATGCTCTTGCTGCTTCCAACACGGGGGGGCAAGGGGTATGATTGCCTGTGCCCTGACTCCTGTTTTTACTTTACTCTCTGTTTCTAGCAGGTATGGACGGGAAGAAATGCAGCGTGTGGATGTTTTTGCCCCTTGTGTTTGCCCTATTTACATCAGCCGGATTATGGATAGTGTAAGTTACCTGCTGCAGTTCAGGAGTGGGAATTTGTGGGGGATGCTTGAGATTCTGTGGGCTGGAAAGGCACTTGAGAGGGCCAGGGGACAGTCCATGGCGGAGCACGCTCATTTCCCTGAGTTTCTATGCTCCCCAGGCCAAGTTTCCGACCTTGTCTTCCTCCTGGCACACGTTATTGGAAACTGCCTTAAAAAAAAAAAAAAAATCAAGAGGCCAAGATGCAGAAATTTCCCTCCATCACCTTTTCTGTACGTGACTCAGCAGAGCTCTTGGAGAGGTGCTCAGGCTCTGCTTTGGGGTGAAGAACCCAAAGGCGGAGCACGTAGCCCCATACAGACAGCCTGCCGGCAGCATGATGCTGATGCCTCTTTCTCAGCAGCCCTTTTTAACAAAAGAGACACAAGGTGTGGGTTTCCCCGAGCGGGCTCTCCCAGGGCACACAGGCAGACAACTGCAGCATGAATTTGGGAGTGAGAAGTGTGCAATCAGCAGCTCCGCTCAGCCTGGGAAGTGCTGTATTGTAGGATGTGACTTTGGCCATGGATCTGGGCATGTTTTTCAGCAGCAGGAATAGCTTAAGCTATTTGTCTGAGCCTATTGCTGCTAAAACAGCTTCTGTGGAGGAAGCAGAGTGAGCCAGGTGAATCAAAGGATTCCGATTCAAAATGAAAATGTTTCCTTGGGTGATGATTTTTAGCCCAGTTTGGTGATCTGCTTCTCTACCTGGCCATGCAGAGCAGATGTTAACAGAAAGGAAGGCACAGAGCTGGGCTGGGAAACAAAACTGCATGCTTGAGCACTGGCTGCCTCCTTGGGTCCTGATTTTGCCTGACTTCGTGTCGGTGGGCTTTAAGGTGCTTACCAGGTTGTGTGATATTTGGAACGGAAGCCAGAATGAGGTTTGAGGCTGTTTGTGTCTTTCTTTTTTTTCTTGACAGGTACTTCATAGCAGTGGAAGATAACAAAATTCTTGCACTAAATGTAGCAGAGAGGTAAGAGGGGTCTGTGGGCTTTGCTTTCAATGAGTTGTTTTGTTAAAACAGTTAAATGATGAAAACAAAATGGGAAAGAAGTTCTCGAATCTTAATTTCTGCGTGCTTGTGTCTTGTAGGAAACCTGGTTCCAAAAGACCACCTTACATAAGGTGAGCGAGATATTTTTTTCCACTTACCGTTCTGATTAACGGTTGTTGTTCTCACGTCTTTGCCATCCTGGAGTTACAATGGTACGCTTTGTTTTCCAAGTATTGCAGGTGACACTCCTCCTGCGAGCTGTGTGTTTAGCCAAGTCATGAACATGGCGGCGTTTCTAGGTAGGAACCACGAGGAGAATTATTTCTTTCTCTCTCGTAATTTATTCTAAGAAGTCACTGAAACATAAGTAATATCCAATACTCATTGTTCTTAGATCTGCTGATGTTAAATCACAGCTTAAAGCTGTGATTGCTGCTGATTAAGCCAGGATTGTTTTGGCTTCATCTGTAGAAAGACAGAATGAGGCTGGATGCGTGTGAGCTTCATTAGCCTTGAAGCTGCGTGATTGTTCTTCATTGCATGGAAGGTTTCTGTTCTGTGCTACAAATGTAGGATTATGGCATGGAAATATTCACAAGTGCAACAACTTATTATGCAAAAGTCGCCCTGCACCCCCACCTCTTCCCTAATTCCATTGCTGAAGCTGTGAAAGTTCTCTGGCTTCTTCCAGCAGCAGGTGTTAAGGGTAAAACACTCAACGTTAAATAGAAGGAATATCTGAAAAGTACAAATGCTCGGAAAGGATAGCTGCATTAGGCTCTTAGAGTGTTTGCTGCCTACGCCTTTACTTATTTTGATCAAATTATCCCAAACCGACATGGACAAATCATTATTTTAACTTGGGTTTGCTCTTATTTAGTAGTACGCGCTTATCTTTTCCTTTGTGGGATGCTTTTTGGCACTGCCAGGTTTGCTCTTTCCTTTCTGAAACTGAGCAATTGGCTTGAGTTGAGCTTTGAGATGAATCCGTACCTGTGCGTGTACAAGTGAGATCCCTTGAGAATCTCAACCTGCCGTAATGAAAATGAGGCTTGGTAATGCAAAATCGAGTGAGACGAGTTTCACTGTGAACCCTGACTTGAACTTCCTTGTTTTCAAGTATCACTTCTGGGGGGAGTTTAGGCATCCTTAAAGTTTGTTTTCATGTGTGGCATTGCTTGAAGGTCAGATCTTGCTTATCAAGGCAGGATCTCAATTAGTATAAACAACTCTGCTTCCACTTTGTGGGCTGTATGGAAGGGCAGGGACTGTCTTGGTACCGTGATCCAGGTGGACACGAGGACAGAGTCACCTGAGCATGAGGGCAGGTGCTGTGAAAGGAGGGCAAAAGCTTTTTGGAGCCCAGCTCTACTGTCTGCTTTCATCGCTGCTTCTCCCTGTTGCGAGAAGAAGTGAAACCAGGGAATCTCCGGACTGCAGATTTGTTTTTGTGTTATCTCTGCTTTATGGATGAGGCCGTGCTGGCCACTGTAGATTGGATTCCTCTGCTGCATTGGGGTGCTTCTGATTAGCTGCCTTGAGCTCGTGCCTCTGTTGACTTCAGTTGTGTCAAAGCCTTTGCTTCAGGAGAAGAACCAGCAGAAACCACTAAAGCCAGAAACGTGAGCGTTTCTGGAAAATCAGAATGGCATCATTTTGCACGTAAGGCAGGAAGGTGACTATTTAATTCCCCTTTGTCACTCTCGTTGTTTTAAGAAAAGGTCACGCGATTTCATGGGGAGCAAGATCTCTCTTTTGTAAGGACTGTGTAGAAATAAGAGTGGAAGAGTGCAGGTGGGCTCCAATAGTCAGAGAGTGACTGTCCCCAGCAGTGAGCGGAGGATGGAATACAGAGCAGTGAGCCCAGCCAAGTAACTTCTGCAGTGCGTTTTGCCTGGTGACCTACTTTGTGCTCTCTCTTCTTTCTCAGCACTTGTCGTCGCAGTCCTGCGCTTCATTCAGCTGAAGCCAAAGGTGCTGAACCCGTGGCTGAACATCAGCGGCCTGGTGGCGTTGTGCCTGGCTTCGTTCGGGATGACCTTACTCGGCAACTTTCAGGTACTGCACGCTGCTCACGCTGCTGTGTGTGTGTCATAAGGCTCCTGCTTTTCAAGCAGGTCTGCCCAGGTCTTTGAACTACACGTGTCTGGCTGCACCTCGGCCCTCCTCATACCCACCCTGCCACCTCTGCCTGCCGCTTATCGTGGCTCCAGAATGCGCAGAGATGAAGGACCGTGATAATTGTTCATATATATCACGCATGCTTGACCTGCTGAGAGCCAGAGCAGGGAGCCTCCTGAATCTCCTGAGCCCTGGGGTTTGGTGCAAATGGTCCTGGGTAAATGGACTGAGCTGGAAGTTTATGTCTGCATCTGTGCTAGCAGATGCACAGCTGCCCATACACATTTAGCAGACATTTTAGTGTCCTTCGCTTAAAACGTGTGTTGGTTAAATCTACCTCCTGCTTGTCCTCTGACTCCCAGAAGAGGGACGCAGCAGAGAAATGCAGCCACTCTCCCTGGTGTGATGGGTGCCTGGATGAGGTCCCCGCAATTCTCCATCTGTTCTGCAACTGTTTGACAAGCAGTCAAGCTGTCAGCTCCGCAGCCTTACTCTGTGGGGTTGTGCATTCACTGTGATCACAGGTCTGTGTCTGTCAGGTCTGCAGTGAAAATCAAGCCATGAGAGCAAGTGGGTCGCTTTGCTTTCCCTATCCCATTGCTCTGCCTGTTGTTCTGTCTCTTTCTGGGATGCAAGTAAAGGGCCTCAGCTGCCAGGAACAGAGAAAGGCTTCACAACTGCTTTTGCAGGAAGGGAGATGGTTTTCCTGCTAATACAGAAAAAGTCCTTGTTTTTTGAAGGATTAGTAGCTGTTTGGGTTGTAGAGCAATTGTGGGAACGTTGTGCACTTACAGTCTTCCTTTTTTTTCTTTTTTTTTTTTTAATTAAGTGCAAGCTAATTTAACTGTTTTGGAGGTCTTGTTAACTCCATGGCCCAGGCCAAAAACCTGTAGGTTTGCTTTTTCATGAGAGCTTCTCAGCTAGGAATTACGAGGCCCTTGTAACAACCACATTTAGGTGCAAGAAGAATATTTCTGTGACAAGGACTAGCTAGTTAGTAGGAAGCAGTTTGGACGTCTTCCTTTTTTTCCTCCCCATCAGAACAAATGCTTGTTCTTAAAAAGTGGATGCTGTGAATCTTTTCGTGGTTATAAATTTTGGATTAATAATCCACTCCTTGTTAGTTAGCTCTATCCTTGCTTAGATCTTGTGCCAAACCATGAAAGCATGTGGTAATGAGACTATAGCCCATGCTTTTCCCTGCTTAGCTACTGAGCTGAATGTGGCATTAAATCACATTGCTAGGAAATTGCAGATTGGATATTTTAGAGTCACTATGAAGACTGTAAGTCCCATGCAGTGCAAGCTGCCTTGGGAAAACAAGCTCAATCCTGTTTTCGCTTCTACCATAATTTGAACCTTCCGTTTTCAAAAAAAAACCAAAACAAAACAAAAAAAAAAACCATCAAAACAACAACCCCCCAAAAACAGAGAGGGGAAGGATCAGCAGAAGCAGGGTCACTAGTCTGTTATTTTGCAGATTGTGGATTGTTTGGGAATTGGTTAAATTGCGGAACAGGAATGAAAGCTGCAAGGAGGAATTATGCACTGATGGCTTATTATTTAGAAGAGCCTCAGAGGGAAGAGGGAAAATGTTAAGCCTAAGCCTCGCCCTTAGTGGGCTTTCTGAATGTATTTGCATCCTGGAGGAATCTCTTTGCAAACTCTTGCTCTTGGAATGTGGCTGTCCTGGTCCTTTGCAGCGCCTCACAGTCACTGAGCCCTATGAGAAATAGCAGCCAAGAGACAGAAAAGCACTTGCACTCCAGTGGGGTTGAGTTCACGTTGCCTCAGACGCCAGTGCTTGAGAGAGGTGGAAGAGGGAATAAGCAGTCAGCATTTGGTGGGTGAAGCTTGCCAAAACAGAAGCACGTCTCTGCTAGCTCAGTGGAGGGGCTGGGGCTCTGGCAGCCCCTACCTGGATGGCGCTGCTCTGTGCAGCTGGAGGCTGCAGTTTGCTGTCATTGCAGGGAGCTGAACAAGCACCGGGCAGGTTGTCCTTGCCTGCCCTGACCGTTGTGTCAAGCCGGAGAAGTATTTCTTCCTGAGCTTTGCGTCAGTGGGTCTTGTCAGGGAGATGTGGAGGCAATCCCCAGGAGACTGCATTTTCCACTGTGCTCAGTTTTGGACAGAGGATCTGCTTGACTGTGACAGCTGTCAACTTATCTTTGTTATCTTAGACCTTACATCTCCACCAGAAGAAACGATACGGCATCTCTATCTCACACCCCAGTGGTTCTTGCTCTCCTCTGTTATGCCCTGTCAGCAGTTTGAGGTAGCTAGCAGATGATTCCTGTGGTGTCCAGGCAATCACTGTTTTGTTTCTTCCTAGCTTTCTAATGATGAGGAGATCCACAACGTGGGCACATCGCTGACCTTTGGCTTTGGGACTTTGGCATGCTGGATCCAGTCTGCTCTCACCCTCAAGATCAACCTGAAGAATGAGGGACGGAAAGCTGGGATTCCAAGAGTCGCCTTATCAGCCAGCATCACTCTCTGTGTGGTGCTCTGTATCCTTTACTTGTGCTCTATGGTGCTGTCAGGTACTGTCAGTGGCTGACTCTGCAGCAGGGAAGATTGGCCCTTACAGCCATCCTTGGAGCTCAGAACATTCAGGTGCACTGCTCAGACTGTTTTCAAGGTGATCAGTTCGTTTTGCTACCTCTGTTTTACAGGAGTGCATTGCTTTTCTCATGGGCTAGACCCTCACTTCCTCCATAAATGTTCGTAAAATTTATTCTTAGCGATTTCCAAAGTGGTTACAGTAAAGAACAGCATCTGCTTGGTGTAAAGGCTACCTACACTGTAGCGTTTGAAATCATGCCAAATATTGAGATTAAAAAAAATGTCAGGATCATAGAGGGGTAATTAGGTGTCTGATGATTGTATAAATGCTCCGGGGTGCTGCAGCCAGCCCTCCCCTCTAGAAGTGGCTGTGTTAGTTCTATCTACACTAGTGAGAGGGCAGAATAAATGGCCAAGAATAAGCTAATAATAAGTGATTTTGGGTAACAGCCCATTCTGGAAACAATTGTTTGTTTTACCTGTGAGGTTGTGTGATCGCGTGTTCTTGCATTGCAGTGGAAGTTCTGAGAGATCGGAGAGCAGTGAGGTTAGAGGAGATGTGCAGGAAGGCAGGGGGGTTTAGTGGGAGCCCTCACAGCTTGCTGGCTCTGTCAGTGGCTCGTTTGATATTTAAGCAAGTGACTGATATCACCACACCTCTGTCTTTACCTCTGTAAATGTTCATCAGTGGGAACTGGGACCAGAAGCCCTGACCAGCATAGAAAAGCTGCTGTGTTCCATAGGCAGTTCCCATCTTGTTAGATACCTGATGTCCTTTCCACCTCTGGCACCACTCTCACTCTTTACGATGGCTAGCCGGGTTGATCATCATCCTGGTGACTGTGATTGTCAACATTTTATGGCTTGTCCTGAGGGTTTTTTCCCCTTTTGGCCAGTGTCTCTGTTCCCACTGGCATTCCCAGAATGTTTTTCTTGACTTTCCTCTTCCAGATTTCATCCTGATGGCGCAGGGCATCCACATGTACGCTGCCAGGATCCAGTGGGGCCTGGTGATGTGTTTCCTGTGCTACTTTGGCACGTTTGCGGTGGAGTTCAGGCACTACAGATTTGAGATTGTTTGTTCTGAATACCAGGAAAACTTTCTGAGCTTTTCTGAAAGCTTGTCGGAAGCCTCCGAGTACCAGACGGATCAGGTGTAGCCTGTCCTTTGGCCAGGGGGAGGGGGCAGGTGGGGTCCTGTGGTTAGACATGACCTCATTTACACTTTTTTTGATGAGTTTGTTTTCCACGTGCAATCATTGTCATATTGCCAAAGGGCTCTGAGGGCAGTTGCCTCATTAAGGGCCAAACAAAAATAACTGCCTGCTGGAAGAGGACTGGATCCTTCTGAGCAGCAGTGCCAGGGAGCACAAGTTGTTCAGTTTGTGCCATCAGAAACTCTTTCTCAGCAGCTCCGTCACACATAGCTGCCGTTGGAGATGTTCGGCAGCGGGTCCTCGCAGTGCCCCTCTGAGGTAGGCACTGCTCTGCCTCTCCTATAGGGGAGGAGATGAAGGAAGCAGACCTGTCTGGGCACAGTCTTCAGACATTGCTGGTTCCTGAGTTGCTAGGCTGCACCTTTCATGTCTCTTTTGCATTGTTTTCTTTGCTGCTGATAGGCGTAACTTGATCGGGTGAGAAAGAATGGCTGTTTTTTCCGGACTTAAAACTGGACATTGAAAGGCCCAAACTGACCGGTGTTCGCAACGAGCAGGTGGGCATTGCTTCCAGCCTGGGAAGCAGCTGATGGCAAAGCTGGATTTGGGAGAAATCGTGCAAGACTTGGCTGATGCTGCCGGGCAGCAGAGAGGACTGTGCCCACTCCAGAGGAGATGGCACAGGGGAGCACTCTGCTGGGCTTGGTGCTTCGTGCACTGCAATGGGGACTGATGGAAGCAAGGTGCTGAATTAGTAAGTGAATGCCTGTATGCTCTAAAGATGACCCAGAAGAGGCTGCTCTTTTTAAGTGTTTAGTGCTTCCACTACGTATCATCTGTAGTATTTCAAAAACTTTCTGTTGTTGTTCACAGAAGAGGTAGACATTGTGTTAGAGACACTGGACTTACCTACAATGAAAACAGAATCATTGCAGCTGGGCTTTACTGTGTGTAGGGGTTTTGGTTGGTTTTGTTTGTTTGTTTTTTGCTCCTTATGCACTTACTAGTCAAACTTCAGATGCATTTTGTCCCTGCCTGAGATCCAGGCTCCTCCTTGTAGCCAGTTTTCCTGAATGGGCTTCCAAGGGGTGTGGAGGCTGGGGGCTTGGCTTAAGTCACCAAAAGCAGGAATAGCTTTGTTGTGCGGTCCCAGGGGGGCTTGAAGTGGGGATATAACAAGGAGAAACATTTCCCACAGACAAAGTCTGTGGTTAAAGCCCTTCATTGAAAATGCAGAGTTTGGGAAGGCTGCTAGATCAGCCAGGTAGGGGATGGGTGGGACTTGTTTCCCATTTTCCTAGGCAGGCTCAGCTTAGGTTTGCTTCTCCTGCCTGCACTGACATGGCATCTCATCACCTCTGTGGGAAAAGAAGCAGAAATGAAAATGGTGGCAAGAGGAGTTTGCAGGGGAACTCCTACCACACCATAGTATTTCTGACAGAAAGGGAAAGGGCACGAGGGCATTCAGCGCTCTGCAAAGGGCAGAGGCCTCTCCAGGAAGGAGAAATGGTCAAGAAAACCTTCTGTTAAAACTAGTGCCCTTTACGTGATCTTTCATGGGCCAGAACTTGCTTTTGGGGAGGGAGATGCTGAGGCTGTGGGTCGGGGCACACCAGCTCCACCAGCAGTCCTGTGCCAAGGGGAGGGGGACAGGATGCAGGGGGACCCCTGACACAGGCACACGCTGGATGCATAGGGAGCACAGAGCAGTGTTTTGCTTTAAGGGTGTTTTACTGTAAATAGTCCTCTTTTTTTTTTTTTTTCTTTAAATCGATTACTACTTTTCGGTTTATCATTTTATACTTTGTAACAATTTTAACAAAGAAAAAGAAGGATGATGATTGTGACTTGTTTTTCCTTTTCCTATATGCAATCCAAACTCAACTTCAGGTTTTTGGTAATAACTGTACATTTCTTACAGTATTTCTAACAGCACATTTCAATACAACTAAATGACAACCACTATAGACATGACCACTAAATAAAGTGCTTTTATGGAGAAAGTGAGTTTTATTTTTGTCCCCTATCCCATGCACAGCTTTATGAGGGCAAAGGCAGAACAGGAGGTATTTACACCGTCATGATACAAATTAACACTTAATGAAGCTGGGGACCCTTCAGCCATGCAGGTACATACTGTGGCAGTGCTAATTAGCAGGCTCTTTCTTGGAGGAGGATCATGCTCTACACAGCCCGGAAAGGCATTCACATTAGCTGCCTCACAGCTGCCATCAAGTTTTAGAAGGGCAGTGCTGGCATGATGTTTTTTTCCTCCTCAGGTGCTTGTTCTCTACACAGCTACCTCAGCGGGGAGAGCTGTAGATGTGCACCAGAGCTCAGGAAGGCAGAGTGTGTGCTGGCAGTATGTTATGGCCATCTCATCACCAGAGCCTCGAGGTCAAGTTCAAGCACAGCTGCACAGCATTTAGTAAGTAGTGGGTGATACTCTTGAGCTGAGCGCCAGCGGCAGTGTCAGACCACCACTGCTGCCACTTGGTTCAACCTCCTGGCTCTCACCAAGTCCCTCCTCAAATCAGAAGACAATGAGGGACATGGTGCTGCTTCCTCAGCAGGACAGGCTTGTCTGTCCTAAAGAATGGACCACAGAGGGCAAAAGCAGGGATAAAAACAGTGGGGTTTTTGTTTTTTTTTTTTTAAATAGATTTGTCCTTTAGGTGCTGGGATCACTGATGATAGGCAGCAAGGCTAAATACTGGAATACAGTGGGCACAATGAAAGCAAAGCTGTGGTTTTATTGACTATACAAGGAAAAGCTCCACGACCGTTGCTATAAATTGGCATGATTAAGGTAAGGTGGGTGAAAAGATCTCGGGTTTAACTCTCATTCAATGCAGCAGGATGTTTGGCAAGGTCTGCTCACAGCTGACCAGCAGCAGTTGGCTACTGAGGAGCTATGACAGTTTGGGCAGAAATGCAGCCAAGCTGGCTGTGGTGTCAGCCTGCTGGATCCCATAGACCCACACCACCTGGCAGCAGCATGAGGTGGGTCTAGAATTTAATTTTTAAAGAACTTAATTCTTACTGTATGCTCTGCTTCATTCTGGTGGGCTGACAGTGTCACTCCAAGCAGCATCTGCACACAAGTCACACTGTTTTGTACTTCGGTCCTGCTGTGGGTGTAGCCAAGATTTAAGTCATTCCTGGTCTATACAGCTTGCCTGCAGCAAGGACGGCTGTCTGTGGCAGCCCTAATGTACCGCATCGGGAACCCCACACCATACTCTTCATCCATACCTGCATTACTCGTGGGTCCAACACATGACGTGGGTTTGGTTTTAGATTCTGGTTATGGACAAAATTACTTGAACTTACACAGGGACAACTCAGGTGAAGCACAGCCTTTTGTGCGTGCACCACTTTCCTTAAGTGGAAGAAGGCAGGAAAAGTTCAGTGAAAGATGAGATGAGGCTGTAATACGATTTTTCATCATCCGTCAGTCCTGCGTTGCCAGGTCTGATGACCACAGCCACGTGAGTGTCTGCTTCCTCAGCTGCATTTGCTTCTGAAACAAGTAAGAGGGAGAGAGTGGAGACGTGCTTTGTGATTTCGCCACAGGAGGGCCCTTAAGGCTTAAGCAGCCCCGTAAAATGTGCTTTTAGAGGTTGAGACTGACAGAGCAGCGATTGCAGGTGGCACTGGCTGGAGTTAGCCAGCGCAACACCCCTGCAAGCCTGCAGTCAGTTCTCACAAGCTCCCTTCTCCTGCCAAGCATAACAAGAGGCCCCGGGGTAGGCTCTGCAGGGACAAGGAGGTGACTGCAAGCTCCCATCAGCAGTGCTGCCAGGGCGGAGATGGGGGCTAACTCCTCGGACTGAGCTGGCTCAGACCAAGATATCAGCCCATTTCTGTAGGAAGATGTTCCCAGGAAGGGCAAGAAGAGGCTTCCCCAGTCTGGCTTTATATGGATTGAGCCTTGGAGGCCAGGATCAATGTTTTCCTGCTGCTGTACAGCAGAACCAACCACTGACCAACCATGCCAAGCAGCAGCACAGGAGATATCACTGTTCCCAGGGGAAGCTGAGCAAAGGCCACAGAAACTCCTGACCCCATTTGCAAATGGGGCACACCAACTGCTTCAGCAAATGCTCCACTCTGCTTTAACACACTCTCCTTATTTCCTGGGGCAAGGACAGGTTTTCTGCTTGGCCTATTTTCCCTCATTGTACAGCGTCACACACAGATCTCCCACTGCCCTGTGCGAGCCTGAATGCTTCAGGAAGGACCACAGCAGCAGCGAGCTGGGTGCCCCAGAAGCAAGGAGATCTGCAGCATCACTGGGTGCTTGTGACAAGTCCTGTGAGGCAGTGAGGCTGCAGGCCACCTACCTCGAGGGACATCAGTCAGGAAGAGAATGTTGTTGGTGGCACATCCTATACTCGCGGCAATCCTTCGGTAGCTCTCGCTTTCTACCTTGGGACCAATTTTGGTGTCAAAGTGGCCATCAAAGAGCTGAAAGACAGAGAAAGGTAAAGGCTGGATGCTGTATGAGCAGCAGAGCTAAACCTTGCTGATAAGCAAGGCTACCGCACTATCCTGCTTTCCCATCTGAGACACTGCTGACAAAACGCCACAGCAAAAGCAGCCACAGGATGGGTCTGCTCTGCAGGCAGAGAAGTCATAAGGAAGATGGAAAGGTTATCTACCTCTAGGATATCACCTTCTGTAGAGTGTCCAAACAGAAGCTTCTGGGCTTCAACGCTCCCTGAGGAGTAGATGTAGACCTTCATCCCGGCTTCCCTCCACTTCCGGATGGCTGGAACCACATCCTCAAAGACTCTGCAGCAAAACAGGGCAGTAGGTAAGGGAAGGCCTGGAGGCACTAGAGGATGCTTCCAGAGGGGTGCACTGCTTCCAGAGGGACCTGTGCATCCCAGGAATGCCTCAGAAGGGCAGGGAGGGACTAAGATGCAGCAGATGGATGGGGAGCGGTGCTAGAGGAGCCCAGCTGTAAGCCATCCCCAAAGAGCAGCCTTCCCACTAGGCCAAGGCCTGAGGGTGCTGCCCTGAATAGACACAGGGCTCCCAGCAGATGCATATGGAAACGTGGGATGGAGTTCTGCAGCCTTGTTGCAACCAGCTGGCCCCTTTATCTCCAGTTTCTCAATCATATGCTCAGTGCATGTTACATTATCTGTTTTAAAAAAAAAGTAATTCACTCTTTTTATAGCGATTTACGTGTATGTGGAGTCAGCTGAAAATATTTTGAGGCTGCTGTACAGCACTTGCAAGGCTCACTCTTTGGATGCTGCCAAGCAGCAAGGCTAAATCCACAGCTTTTGTGCCACTGTAAGATAATTCTCCCTGTTTATAAGGTAGCAGATGGGAAGGCTGTCCTTCTCGGCTTCTCTATGGAGGCACTGACCCTACCAACATCCATACATGCATTCAGGGCCTGGTGCAGCTCCTCTGCTGCTGGACACCGGGAACAGGGCACCCCGTGCCAGCTCCTTCACCATTACTTACTCTCCCTTCACCAGCCCTGTGGCATAGGCCGCCCTCCACATGTGTCCCTGCAGCTGCTTCAGTGCCGTGGTCTTCCTGTCCAGAGCCATCTGCCAGTGCACGTTGTCCACCACCGCCTGGATGACGCGCTCCAGCTCCTCGTCCCCGCTGCCGCTCTCCAATGGGATTGGCACCGCTCCGTCCAGGTCCGAGTCCTCCTGGGCCTGGGGATGGGGAAAGTGAAGGGCATGGAGGGACGAGGAGCCTCAGCGTGACCCAAGGCCAAGCGATGCCCTCACCTGCTGCCTCAGGAGCCCCACGTCCCGCTGGCACTCCTCCTCCTCCCAGTGTGCACGCAGATACTGCTCCACGTTGTCTCTGATGTAGGGGAACAGGGTCTCCTGGAGGCACAAGCAGACATCGATATGGTGGATCAGTCACCAAAACCGGAGAAATGCTGAAAGGGCTTAAAAACCTCCTTCCAAGTGCTGGTGGTGAGGTGGGAGCACGCAGGGCAGTGCTGGCATTGTGGCCACTGAGATCAGTAGGGCCACCATCACCACTAAAAAAAAACACCACCAAAATCCCTAAAATCCTAAAAAACTGGCTAAAATCACCAAAACCACTAAGAACTACCATCATCGTTAAGAACCACCCAAATCCCTACAGCCCAGAGTCGCTGGAACCCCCTGACATCCCTAAAACCACCCGGATCCCTGAAACCACCATCCTCACTTAGAACCCTCACAGTCACTAAGACCCATCGACGAAAGCCACCATCGCTTCTAAAACACACCAAAATACCTAAAACCACCCAAACACAATAAAATAGCCCCCCCACCATAAAACCACCAAAATACTTAAACCCACCCCAAACCCACCCAAGCACCTGAAATCACCAAAACCCATGGAATCACTAAAATCCCTCAAGCCCACCAACATTCCTAAAACCCACTGCCATCGCCGGAGCCCACCAAATCTCCAGCGTTGCTAAAAACCGCATACCAAAACCGCTCACATCACCCAAATCCCCGAACCCCCCCCCAATCCCCAAAAACCCAAATGCCTCCCTCCCGCCCGGGGCCGCGCACCTGCACGAAGGCGATGGGGGTGGTGGTGCCCTCCACGTCCAGCAGGATGGCGCGCACCCCCGCCGGCACCGGCAGCACGCCCATGGCGGCGGCCAGCTGAGAGCGCGGGGGGCGCCGCCGCAGGGGGGCGCTGCAGCATCCCCCGGGCTGCGCTGATTGGCTGCCGTCGCCGCTATATAAGGGCGGCGCAGGCGGTGCCCGGATCTCTTCCGCCGCCATTTTCTACGCCGCGCGGGTCTCCGTCGCGCTTCGCTCCTTGCTGCCCCGCCATGGAGGACGCCACTGAGATGAGCGGCGGCCCGGAGGAGTTCGCCGAAGGTTCCAAGATCAACGCCAGCAAGAACCAGCAGGACGACGGGTAGGCTATGAGATGGGGTCAGGCCCTCTCCCACCTTTCCCCCCT